>NC_060194.1:37433710-37578710 GCF_021184085.1 Oncorhynchus gorbuscha | reverse complement strand
CTGGTTGACTCATTCACAACACCACTTCCAAGCCTTTATTCAACATTGATCCATTTTATAATTGCTAACATATTATTATTAGTAGCCAATATTATATCATTTGATATAAATATAAACATGCAATGCATCCATTCTACAGAAGTACTCACACATTGTAGGTCTAGACTGTATGTAAAAATATATTTCCTAAAGCAGGCATAGCTATTCATATGGGCCCACAGTTGAATAGCAGGACAAAGAAAGTATGGGCTGAGGGAAAAATACATGTCATAGTGCAGCTGTAAAGGAATTTTCCCAACCCTATCCGCGATGTGTATTGCATTGTGGGAAATGTAGTTCAATCTAAACGCTTGGCCGAAAGATTGGCAAAACAAAATGGATACTTTTTATGTTCATTCATTTTTCCTGAAATAGACAGGCACACTGACACACTGAACATTTAATTGCTTGTCAAAGCCACAATGTACAGCTCCACTAAAGACCGTTATTTTTGCTCCTTTGTGAGTTACACAACCCAATCTATTGCAATGGCTTTATTTGGGTGGGTAACGTGAAGGACACGAACTCCCAGCGGCCTGTGCGAAGGACAACACTTTTATAGAGTTTAGTCATAAACCTATCTTGGTAGTTGTAGTTCCCGTAGTCAGACTGTTTCCTTGTAGCCTTCATGAGGCGGATTCTGCTCAGCAGAGGGAAGTAGATATGAAAATAGGGGCCAGGTAACTCTCTTTGTCTAAATATGCTTTCTACTTTGATAATCGTGTTACTGCACTACATTATAATGCATTTCAAGCCCTCCAGTGTGTCAATTTTGTCTACGCTATTTATGGTAATGCAAATGCCAACACAGTTGGTCGTTTTACTGTATACCAGTGGTCAGTGTTACGGCACAAAATTACCGCACATGATTACATGACGTTGAATGTTCTATTATTGGTTTCGCTTTGCGCAAATAGGCACGCGCGTCTTTGAAAAGCAATTGGCAACATCTGAACGTAATCGTGCATGTGAAAGGCTAGGCCTACATCAATGCTTACAGGCATGCTTACACCTTGATGTTGTAGTCAGGAATATCTCTGGCTTGTCCAAAAATATCAAATTGCTGCAATCTTACGAAATGTGGTCCGCAGCGAAATTACATTAGAAACATGACATGATTTCACAGACAATTGCACATGCAGCAGTTGAGGGCGACGTTGTTTGTTGACATCCGGTAGGGCTACTTAATCTGCGTTTACGCAGGCAGCCCAATTATGATATTTTTTTTGCCACTAATTGGTCTTTTGACCAATCACATCAGATGCTTTTAGAGCTGATTTAATTGGTCATAACACCAATTAGTTCGAAAAATATCTGAATTTGTCTGCCCGTGTAAATGCAACCATCGTAGCAACCATTGTAACAAGGGCTGTGGTATACTCGCGGGAAACTAGGGCTACCTGGGTGAAGTAACCCATCCACGCCGGTACTTGTACACTGGTGGGTCTGGGTTTATTGCTTGCGTAGCCACAATTCATTATATGATAACACTGTAACAGGTTATCTTGTTATGATTTGCAGATTGCATGTCTCCAGATCAATGTGCCATCTAACATTTGTCATTTGAATATAGGTATTTCTACCCCGTGACACAGTCCATGTGTTATCAATATAGCCTAGTGAAATGCTAATTCATAATTAGCCTACACTCAATACAATTGTATTAAATGAATCTCAATCTGGAGAAACTATGGTAGAGATCCTTGGTATTGGACTTGTAACCGGAAGGTTGCAAGTTCAAACCCCCGAGCTGACAACGTACAAATCTGTCCTTCTGCCCCTGACCAGGCAGTTAACCCACTGTTCCTAGGCCGTCATTGAAAATAAGAATTTGTTCTTAACTGACTTGCCTAGTTAAATAAAGGTTAAAAAAAAAATACAAATAAATATGAGCCGCATTACTATTTCCTCTAAGTGGGTGAACTCTATTAGCACGATTCGCAGGGTGTATGTATGCCTTTCATGCCAGTGACCTGGGCTCGCTTCCCCTGCCCTGCTGTTCGCTACACTGGTGTCAGAAGTGGGATGGTGTTTGTGAACTTATGACCCAGCAGTGTGAGGGGCTGAGTTGTCGAGGGCGTAGGGACATGCCTTTCCGTTCTGATGGTGCAACATAGCGATCCTCACTTTGTGAGCCAGCGACCTGGGTTCGCTTCCCTGCCCTGCCATTTGCTACATTATTTAAAGTTTTGCATTGAAATAATACACTCTCTTTGCTCTCTGCCCACAGGATTGTGTGAATTTCTGGAAATATGTCCAAGAAAAGGGGCAGGTAGGTTGAAACACCTGTTCTTGATTATTTCACTGATATTTGAGTACTGTTTTGGGTATTTCCTGTTATGATTTAACCTACACCTATATTCTTCTCTCAGAAAGCGTAGCAGTGGCGAGCTGAGTGAGAGTTCAGGTTTGTCTCCGTCGTCGACCCTAGACCCTAACAACCTGCTGGGCCTGCGGATTGAGCACAATTGGAGGGAGAAGGGCAACCTGACCAAGTGGAAAGGCACAGTGCTGGAACGCCTCACCGTCAACACCTCCTTGTACATGGTCAAATATGACGGCTTCGACTGCGTCTATGGCATCGAGCTGTTCAAAGACGAGCGGGTGTCCAACCTGCAGGTTTTAACAGAGAAAGTCGGTGGGTTCACCTACTATTTGAGTATGTTAAAGCTTTGATTTAAGCATGTTGGTAATGAGAGAATAAATTCTCGACCTGGAATGACCACCAAGCGAATATGTACAAAACACAAAAGAACAGTGTGTGCTGGTCTTTGTTCCAGGTCAGTATGTACACAACAGATTAATCTTAGAAAGGCCTAATTGTAAATAAAAGCCTGCATACCATTATCCCCATTGCTCTCCTTATCTCCTGTACAGCAAACCACAAGATAAAGGTGTTGTCAACTCGATGCAAGATAATTTTGTTCAATCCCAGCACCTAGCTTGTACTGTATATGTGTCAATGTAGAAGAATTGAATGGAATTGGACCTATCCATTACATTCAGATTGAAAGGGCCTAGGGCTGTTTTTTTAAATGGAGTATTTGTTTCCCCATGTTACCTCTCGCCCTCAAAGTACACAAAAAGAGCAATTCTCTCAGTCTAAGTTATTTAACTATTTTAGTAGCCTGGTGGAACCAGCACACGTTCTATTTTGGGGCTCTCGAGTGGCGCAGCGGTCTAAGGCACTGCATCTCAGTGCAAGAGACGTCACTACAGTCCCTGGTTCGAATCCAGTCTGTATTACATCTGGCTGTGATTGGGAGTCCCATAGGGTGGTGCACAATTGGCCCTGTGTTGGCTGGGGTTGGCCCTCATTGTAAATAAGAATTTGTTCTTAACTGACTTGCCTAGTTAAATTAAATAATCTGAAACCAAAAGTGAGTGTTCCGTATTCTTGACCAGGCTGCTATTTGAGTGTTTTTCAAAACTATAAATCCTTCTCTATACCTCCATAGTAAACAACAAGATCAAGGTGCCCCACGATGCGCCAGAGTTGGTGGGCAAGGCTGTGGAGCACCTGTTTGAGAAGGAGGACGGTGAGAAGAATGAGTGGAGGGGCATGGTGCTTTCTCGCGCCCCCATCATGACCAACTGGTACTACATCACCTATGAGAAGGACCCTGTGCTCTACATGTACCAGCTCTGGGACGACTATAAGGACGGAGACCTCCGCATCCTCCCTGAAGCTGGTGCGAAACACTTTAATTTACTCCATATAATTATCTTAACCTTTAGAAGAGGACTTTTATTTACTCCATATAATTATCTTAACCTTTAGAAGAGGACTTTTATGTACTCCATATAATTATCTTAACCTTTAGAAGAGGACTTTTATTTATTCCATATAATTATCTTAACCTTTAGAAGAGGACTTTTATTTACTCCATATAATTATCTTAACCTTTAGAAGAGGACTTTTATTTACTCCATATAATTATCTTAACCTTTAGAAGAGGACTTTAATTTACTCCATATAATTATCTTAACCTTTAGAAGAGGACTTTTATTTACTCCATATAATTATCTTAACCTTTAGAAGAGGACTTTTATTTACTCCATATAATTATCTTAATAATTATCTTATTATCCTTTAGAAGAGGACTTTTATTTACTCCATATAATTATCTTAGCCTTTAGAAGAGGACTTTTATTTACTCCATATAATTATCTTAACCTTTAGAAGAGTACTTTTATTTACTCCATATAATTATCTTAGCCTTTAGAAGAGTACTTTTATTTACTCCATATAATTATCTTAACCTTTAGAAGATAACGTGACAGAGGGTCTGATACAAATCACAGGTCTGTTGCAATGGTTAGTGCTGACACAAGGGAAACCTTAACATTAGTAAAGGAGTTTGTAAACCTAGTTTAACATGAATTAAGGTATTTGTAAAGACTTTAACCCACACATATCTTATCTCCCTAAGAGAAATAGAAATGGTCTTCACTGCATAGGGCAGTTGAAATAGGGACATACAGCACATTATGTGGATGGCCTGGGAGGAAGCCATGTCCACAGTACTATCAGAACCTGAGGATGAAGTAATTGTTGTAAAGTTGAATGAAAGGCAGGTTTGACATGTAAAAGCTAAGGAAAAGATATACAGAAGAGATATACACACGTCTGATTATGCTGGGCAAATGCTGCTGGGGATCAAAGTATACATCCAGAAAGACAACTCAAAATCAGGTCATGAATGGCTTATGAGGCTACTGGGTGAAGTGGTTGTACAACTTGACCTTGTCAAAACCACCTAGAATACAACTGGACCTTGTCAAAACCACCTAGAATACAACTAGACCTTGTCAAAACCACCTAGAATACAACTTGACCTTGTCAAAACCACCTAGAATACAACTTGACCTTGTCAAAACCACCTAGAATACAACTGGACCTTGTCAAAACCACCTAGAATACAACTTGACCTTCTCAACCCCCCCCCCCCCTTAAAAGATTTAGATGCACTATTGTAAAGTGGCTGTTCCACTGGATGTCATAAGGTGAATGCACCAATTTGTAAGTCGGTCTGGATAAGAGCGTCTGCTAAATGACTTAAATGTAAATGTAAATGTTGTAGTCTGTTGAGAGCATGAGAACTGGTCTTACGTGGCTAGCTGCTGAGTAGAGGACCTGAAAGAGGAGGAAGTATTTGTTCTGGTATGTGAAGTAAAACGGCAGACACCATATGCATATCTCTTTTTCTCCTCCTTTATTTTTTTCCCTCGTTTCCCAGAGAACAAACACCTGCTGCCTGCGGACAGGAAGCCAGGCGAGGAGACAGAGAGCCTTGTGGGTAAGCAGGTGGAGTACGTCACTGATAAGGGCGTGAAGAGGACTGGGCTGGTTATCTACCAGGTTCCCGCCAAACCCTCCGTCTACTACATCAAATACGACGACGACTTCCACATCCACGTTTATGACCTTGTCAAAACCACCTAGAATACAACTGGACCTTGTCAAAACCACCTAGAATACAACTTGACCTTGTCAAAACCACCTAGAATACAACTGGACCTTGTCAAAACCACCTAGAATACAACTGGACCTTGTCAAAACCACCTAGAATACAACTGGACCTTGTCAAAACCACCTAGAATACAACTGGACCTTGTCAAAACAACTGGACCTTGTCAAAACCACCTAGAATACAACTGGACCTTGTCAAAACCACCTAGAATACAACTGGACCTTGTCAAAACCACCTAGAATACAATACCTTGTCAAAACCACCTAGGACCTTGTCAAAACCACCTAGAATACAACTTGACCTTGTCAAAACCACCTAGAATACAACTTGACCTTGTCAAAACCACCTAGAATACAACTGGACCTTGTCAAAACCACCTAGAATACAACTGGACCTTGTCAAAACCACCTAGAATACAACTGGACCTTGTCAAAACCACCTAGAATACAACTGGACCTTGTCAAAACCACCTAGAATACAACTTGACCTTGTCAAAACCACCTAGAATACAACTGGACCTTGTCAAAACCACCTAGAATACAACTGGACCTTGTCAAAACCACCTAGAATACAACTAAACCTTGTCAAAACCACCTAGAATACAAACCACCTAGAATATAATCTGACCTGGTCAAACCTCAAAACCACCGAATAGGAAGGACTTTCTGGTCAAAACCACCTAGAATATAATCTGACCTGGTCAAACCTACGTAGGAAGGACCCTCACACCTGTACACCCACCTTGAGGTCGACTCCCATTTGAACTCAGTCAATTCAGGAAGTGAGTTCAAAATTCAGTATTTACCAAATCGAAATATTGAGAAGCTTAATTCATCAATGGAATTTGAATACCTCCCCTGAGTTGACTGGATCGAAATGAAAATCTGCAAACCTGACACATTATTGTGGACATGTTCCCTGCCTTGTCTCATCTAATGGGAGAAGGACTATCAAGGTCAGAAGTTTGCTAAAAGTGTGAAATCTGTGACTTAGATCGAGTAGGCTTTTGTAAACAGCTCAAAGCTTACATCTATTTATTTTTCATTTAAAGTAACTGTCAAACTTTTCCAGATTTCTATGAAATATGACAATGAATTACTTACAATATGAGAAAAGTAGTTTTCCTTCCAAAAAAAAGTAATTAAGTATGTTAAAAAGCAGCTTTTCTGTATTTGAATGGTGTGTGTGTACCCCAACAACATAATGGTGTGGGCGTATACTGGTCATCACAAATTTTAATGCGAGTAGGCCGCTGATTGGCCAGCTCATCCTCCTCAGCAGTATGACATCATACTCTATTTAAACTGTCTGTTTTAGATACAAGTTTGAGGTGGTGTTTTTGAAGTGTTTATTTTTCTCCAATTTATGCTTTGGCCACATGAGTATAGGACGAGTCAACAACATTATTTGGCTTAACAGAATATTAACTTTCTTTAAAGTTACATTTTCACTCAACAGTTACTTTAAGAAACAAGAGATGAAGCAGCAATGTTTTATTTTTCTTAACTTATTTTAGAACATATTTAGCTATCATTTTTATTTATATATTCTGAAATAAAACATGGATACGAACTTTGTACCAGGGCAAAAGCTTTGATACAATGTATTCCCAACTGATGGTTGATGACTTGGTTACTATGGACAATAGAATTTGTGTTTTGTTTGGCTAAGGAAGTAGATATTATCAGTGAAAATGACCTATGTTAATGTTCAAATGTGTTGCTTGAATAGTGCAAGAAAATAATGTTATTTAATAGAAATTATAAACAATTGCCAAGATTTGCCTGCTCATGTTTCAGAAACACCCACACCAGCTAAGCTCACATTTTAATTTGAGTTGGAATTGTTTGACTTAGCTACTAGTTTCATAAATTCAGAGAGTCATGTTTAAGACATTTTGGATTACAACCAACCCGTAGTCATGGTTGAATATTGTAATATTTCTGTCATGTTGTTAGACTGTCATGCCCGTAACTGTACTTACCTTTTGTAAATACCTGTAATGTGTGTCACATTTTTAAAAATACTGCAAAGATGCTTTGGTATTATTTGCTCTTCCTGTTTGATGTTGAATAATGCTTTATTTTGCGATTGCAGCCATTGTTGTTGGTTCATTATTTTTCCCCACTAGTGGTCAGGTTTACTTAGCATTTAAACCTTTTTTTAAAGTAAGGAATTAAACATAAAAGGTCATAAAACTGTTTCATGTTTCTAGCTTTAGTTTTTGTTCTTTGTTCACCTCAGAAATGAAGGTGTAAAAATGTCCCTTATGTGAATGCTTTTGTAAAGCTGCACATATGTTTTAATGGGGCTATTTATCCACACTAAAAAGGTTGATGTTGAAATTGACTTTTGAAACTAGCAGTTGTTGAGAGAAGTTGAACAAAGATAAAGACCTTTTATCTTTATCTGTGTGGCCGGTGAATATTCCTTTCCAGTAGTGGCATTTTGCCAGAGAGATGACATTTTACAATGCCTAAGAAGGCCCGAAATAATTCAATTTAGTTTTAAAAGTAATGTTACCTCAAAATGACACTTAATTTAGATCTTAAATTCTACATACATTTGGAAACTTGTTGTCCTCCTCTCTTGTGTTCTGCTCTGTCATTCTCACAGTGTTTGCTAGCTATTAAAACCATAAATTATTTCATCATGCCCATCAGACAGTCAGTGGTATTCAAAAGCTCTGTTTGGGAAAATATCAGAATTTTCTCTCCTCCCTCCGTTGTTACAGTGCTTTATTGTGTAGTTTGCAAGTTTACAGGACTGTCGAGATTCAGAGGAAATATATTTACCATGTTATTTTGCTGCTTTCTACAAAAGTTGATTATTTAGTAAGCTTACAAGTGTTTAATTTTCCGTTTTGTCTGTTTGTGTAACAACACTATCATGGATAATAAAAGAGATATTTTTTGCACAAGGTGTGTGTTCCCAGCTCCTGGTACATAGCATATCTCCCATATTCCTGTGCATGAGAATATGGCGAGAGGGAGAAGTAGAATGAGTATAAGGAAGCGGGCATACAATTACATTGTGTATTTGCCTATCTTTTTTTTAAAACTATTTTCTACATTGTAGAATAAAATGTGAAATAACACGTATGGAACCATGTAGTAAACAAAAGAGTTAAACAAATCGAAATATATTTTATATTCTTCAAAGTAGGCACCCTTTGCCTTGATGACAACTTTGCACACTCTTGGCCTTCTCTCAACCAGCTTCACCTGGAATGCTTTTCCAACAGTCTTGAAGGAGTTCCAACATATGCTGACGACTTGTTGGCTGCTTTTCCTTCACTCTGCGGTCTAACTCATCCTAAACCACCTCAATTAGGTTGAGGTCGGGTGACCGGAGGCCAGGTCATCTGATGCAGCACTCCATCACTCTCCTTCTTGGTGAATTAGCCCTTACACGCCCTAGAGGTGTGTTGGGTCATTGTCCTTTTGAAAAACAAATGATAGTCCCCCAAAGCGTAAACCAAATGGGATGGTGTATCGCTGCAGAATGCTATGGTAGCCATGCTGGTTAAGTGTGCCTTGAATTCTAAATAAATCACAGACCGTGTCTGTCACACCTCCTCTTCTAGGCTTCACAATGGGAACGAAGATCATCCGTTCACCTACTCTGCGTCTCACAAAGACACTGGTTGGATTCAAAAATCTCAAATTTGTACTCATCAGACCAAAGGACAAATTTCCACCAGTCTAATGTTCATTGCTCATGTTTCTTGGCCCAAGTAAGTCTTGTTATTATTGGTGTCCTTTAGTAGTGCTTTCTTTAAAGCAAATTGACTATGAAGCCCTGATTCATGCAGTCTCTGAACAGTTGATGTGTCTGTTACTTGAACTCTGTGAAGCATTTATTTGGACTACAATTTCTGAGGCTGGTAACTCGAATGAACGTATCCTCTGCAGCAGAGGTAACTCTGGGTCTTCCTTTTCTGTGGTGGTCCTCATGAGAGCCAGTTTAATCATAGAGCTTGATAGTTTTTGTGACTGGACCTGAAGAAACTTTGAAAGTTCTTGAAAGTTTTCTGAAATGTCTGACCTTCATGTCTTAAAATAATGGTGGACTGTCATTTCTCTTTGCTTATTTGAGCTGTTCTTGCCATAATAAGGATTTGGTCTTTTACCAAATAGGGTTATCTTCTGTATACCAACCCTACCTTGTCACAACACAAATGGTTGGCTCAAACGCATTAAGAAGGAAAGAAATTCCACAAATGAACTTAACAAGGCACACCTGTTAATTGAAATGCATTCCAGGTGACTACCTCATTAAGCTGGTTGAGAGAATGCCAAGAGTGTGCAAAGTTGTCATCAAGGCAAAAGGGTGCCTACTTTGAAAAATCTCAAATATAAAATATATTGTGATTTGTTTAACACTTTTTTTGGTTACTACATGATTCCATATGTGTTATTTCATAGTGCTGATGTCTTCACTATTATTCTACAATGTAGAAAAGAGTAAAAAATAAAGAAAAACTCTTCAATGAGTAGGTGTGTCCAAAGTTTTGACTGGTTTACAAGTCAAAGTTTACATACACTTAGCTTGGAGTCATTAAAACTCATTTTTCAACCATTCCGTAAATTTCAAGTTAACAAACTATAGTTTTGGCAAGTCGGTTAGGACATCTACTTTGTACATGACACAAGTCATTTTTCCAAAAATTGTTTTACATACAGATTATTTCACTTATAATTCACTGTATCACAATTCAAGTGGGTCAGAAATGTAGATACACTAAGTTGACTGTGCCTTTAAACAGCATGGAAAGTTCCAGAAAATTATGTCATGGCTTTAGAAGCTTCTGATAGGCTAATTGACATAATTTGAGTCAATTGGAGGTGTGTGTGGATGTATTTCAAGGCCTACCATCAAACTCTTTGCTTGACATCATGGGAAAATCAAAATAAATCAGCCAAGACCTCAGAAAAAAAATTGTAGACCTCCACAAGTTTGGTTCATCCTTGGGAGCAATTTCCAAACGCCTGAATGTACCACGTTCATCTGTACAAACAATAGTACGCAAGTATAAACACCATAGGACCATGCAGCCGTCATACCGCTCAGGAAGGAGATGCGTTCTGTCTCCTAGAGATGAATGTACTTTGTTGCAAAAAGTGCAAATCAATCCCAGAACAACAGCAAATGACCTTGTGAAGATGCTGGAGGACACAGGTACAAAATTATCTATATCCACAGTAAAACGAGTCCTATATCGACATAACCTGAAAGGCCACTCAGCAAGGAAGAAGCCACTGCTTCAAATCCACCATAAACACGCCAGACTACGGTTTGCAACTGCACATGGGGTCAAAGATCCTACTTTTTCCTCTGGTCTAGAGGAATAAGGTGGACGCTTGCAAGCCGAAGAATTCCATCCCAATCGTGAAGCACGGGGGTGGCAGCATCATGTTGTGGGAGTGCTTTGCCGCAGGAGGGACTGGGGCACTTCACAAAATAGATGGCTTCATGAGGGATGAAAATTATGTATATATATTGAAGAAGCATCTCAAGTCAAAATTGGAAATGTATTAACAGAATTATAGAACATTATGTAATTATGCAGTTAAATTGAATCGAAAGAAAATAAGTTATTTTACAACAATGCGTTTATTGATTGTAAAAATGATTCTAAAAAGGTATGGAACCCAGTTAAGGGCTTACTTGGTACATCTATCTCATCATGCCCATCTAGTGTGGAGGTTGACAGGAGAATAATCACAAAACCAGTTGATATTGCCAATCATTTTGCAGACTTGTTTACAAAGAAAATGAATTTACTGAGCAACAATGAAGACATACATTCTTCCAAACAAGCTATTGTCCAATGGATTGATGATCATATTATGAGCAATAAGATCTGCTCTTTTAGTCTACAAACGGTGTCAGTGGAGGAGGTGTTAAACCTATTGAAGTCATTACCTGATGGTAAATCTACAGGTTATGGTCTCATGGACAATTTTTTGCTTCGCTGTGCTGCACCCCAGATTGCATTTCCACTGAGATACATATTTGATTGGTCACTGGAAAAAGGGTTGTTTGCAAATGTATGGAAGCATGCGAAACTTTGTCCTATTCCGAAAGACAGCAAAGAACTCATTACTCCTGCTAATAGTCGACCAATTAGTCTACTCCCTACACTCAGTAAGATATTAGAGGGTATTGTGAGTAGACACATGTGGGAGTACATGGATAAGAATGATCTGATTACAGCCAATCAGCATGCTTATCGCAAAAACCATTCCACTACCACTGCATTGGTTGACATAACTGATCAGTGGCTCAATGCTATGGATAATGGCAAATTTGTAGGTGTACTATTTTTAGATTTCAGTGCAGCATTTGATTTAGTGGATCATGAAATAATCTTAATCTTGAAAATTAATGTATTATGGTTTTAAGGAGGTAGCATTGAATTGGGTACAGTCATATCTAACTGACAGAAAACAGTCCACCTATATCAATGGTTATTTTTCTTCCCCCAATGTGTTAACTGTGGAATACCGCAGGGCAGCTGCCTTGGGACACTTCTTTATTTAATATATACCAACGACCTTCCCTATGCCTTGGTTGAAACTCAATCTACTATATTTGCAGATGATACTACAATTTATACAGCAAGGCAATCGGTTCAACAGGTACAGCAGGCTTTACAAGGAGATTTGGAGAATATCAGGAAGTGGGTTTGCCAAAACAAACTTGTCTGTTCAACTAGGAAAAGGCCAAAACAGCATGGGATACAATTAAGTATGGGAGGAGTACAAATTGAAGAAGTGGCAGAAACCAAACTATTGGGAGTGCAGCTAGACAACTGCTTATCATGGTCGTCTCAAATAACTAATCTATGTAAAAAAAAAATATTAAAAAAGCATGCATAATCAGAAGGATAGCTAAATATTTACCAGGGAAAATCCTTCAGCAAATAACACAGGCATTGGTTGAGAGTCAGGTGAACTACTGTTCGGTGGTCTGGGGAAATGCATCATCAAGTGAAGTTAGGAGGCTGCAGAATGCACAGAATAAAGCAACAAGGATTGTTTTAAGGTGGAGATATGGTTCTTCTGTTGCAGTCATGCGCAGTGTTCTTGGTTGGTCATCCATCCACAAGGTAATTGAAAAAAACATGCTTTTTTATTTTCTAATGTACATCATTTAAAACGGCCAAGTTCTATTCACAACGGTATTCAGTTGGTAAGAGACAGACATTCCGTAAATACTAGGAAATGGGTCTTCCAAATGGACAATGAGCATACTTCCAAAGTTGTGGCAAAATGGCTTAAGGACAACAAAGTCAAGGAATTGGAGTGGCCATCACAAAGCCCTGACCTCAATCCTATAGAAAATTTGTGGGCAGAACTGAAAAAGTGTGCGATCAAGGAGGCCTACAAACGTGACTCAGTTACACCAGCTCTGTCAGGAGGAATGGGCCAAAATTCACCCAACTTATTGTGGAAGGCTACCCGAAATGTTTGACCCAAGTTAAACAATTTAAAGGCAATGCTACCAAATACTAATTGAGTGTATGTCATCTTCTGACCCACTGGGTATGTGATGAAAGAAATAAAAGCTGAAATAAATAATTATCTACTATTATTCTGACATTTCACATTCTTAAAATAAAGTGGTGATCCTAACTGACGTAAGACAGGGAATTTTTACTAGGATTAAATGTCAGGAATTGTGAAAAACTGAGTTGAAATGTATTTGGCTAAGGTGTATGTAAACTTCCGACTTCAACTGTATGTGCCAACTTACATGGCTGGTGTCCAAGTGTCGCTGCCTCGTTAAGGAAGACAAGCTGTAGGCTAGGGCTACAATATATATGAGGTGGAAGGACTGTTTTGTTTTTACAGTTCGATGAAGTAGGATATTGGCACAGGCACGAAATTGTTTTACCAATTAAAGTCACGTGTCTTACCTGAGCATCACCTGCGGCACTGAATAGAAGTCAACATTATTATGCCGGTCCCGCTGAAGACAATGTTTTTCATTTTTGCCGTTTGTCTGATTGCAGTCCTCTGGAGAGACACGTTTGATCCAGGTGAGTCCTCAAACAGTGTTCCATAGGACAGGCAGACAACAGTGTTCCATAGGACAGGCAGACAACAGTGTTCCATAGGACAGACAGACAACAGTGTTCCATAGGACAGACAGACAACAGTGTTCCATAGGACAGACAGACAACAGTGTTCCATAGGACAGGCAGACAACAGTGTTCCATAGGACAGGCAGACAACAGTGTTCCATAGGACAGGCAGACAACAGTGTTCCATAGGACAGGCAGACAACAGTGTTCCATAGGACAGGCAGACAACAGTGCTCCATAGGACAGGCAGACAACAGTGTTCCATAGGACAGGCAGACAACAGTGCTCCATAGGACAGGCAGACAACAGTGTTCCATAGGACAGGCAGACAACAGTGCTCCATAGGACAGGCAGACAACAGTGTTCCATAGGACAGGCAGACAACAGTGTTCCATAGGACAGGCAGACAACAGTGCTCCATAGGACAGGCAGACAACAGTGCTCCATAGGACAGGCAGAAAAACAGTGCTCCATAGGACAGGCAGACAACAGTGCTCCATAGGACAGGCAGACAACAGTGCTCCATAGGACAGGCAGACAACAGTGTTCCATAGGACAGGCAGACAACAGTGTTCCATAGGACAGGCAGACAACAGTGCTCCATAGGACAGGCAGACAACAGTGCTCCATAGGACAGGCAGACAACAGTGTTCCATAGGACAGGCAGACAACAGTGCTCCATAGGACAGGCAGACAACAGTGTTCCATAGGACAGACAGACAACAGTGCTCCATAGGACAGGCAGACAACAGTGCTCCATAGGACAGGCAGACAACAGTGCTCCATAGGACAGACAGACAACAGTGCTCCATAGGACAGGCAGACAACAGTGCTCCATAGGACAGGCAGACAACAGTGCTCCATAGGACAGGCAGACAACAGTGCTCCATTGGACAGGCGGACAACAGTGCTCCATAGGACAGGCAGACAACTGTGCTCCATAGGACAGGCAGACAACAGTGCTCCATAGGACAGGCAGACAACAGTGTTCCATAGGACAGGCAGACAACAGTGCTCCATAGGACAGGCAGACAACAGTGCTCAATAGGACAGGCAGACAACAGTGCTCCATAGGACAGGCAGACAACAGTGCTCAATAGGACAGGCAGACAACAGTGCTCCATAGGACAGACAGACAACAGTGCTCAATAGGACAGGCCATACCATATTCTCTACCTATATATAACTCTAAATACCCCAATTCATGTTAAGTTAAAAAGAATACAATGTAACATTCCTGACACCATTTAAACCAATGACGGTTTGGAACTTTAAAGCCAATGAACTCCTAATCATCTTTTTGTAGATAACCTTTATAGTCCCAACTTCTTGATATGACAAATCTTATCTTAATTTTCATGTCTTGATATCAACATAAGTTACTTTGACCGTCCCCGGTGCAGCTATGTATTTATTTCCTTTTATGTAATCAGTCCAATACATAGTTTCTCCAGACGGCTTGCCTCCCACAATGTTACCAGCATACACAGTGTGCTGTGATAGTCGTGCAACCTAGACTCAGGGGTAGATGTAACATAGTAGATAAATATCTGGGACACTCAAATTAGTATGATATGCTACCTTATTCCTACCCTCACCATAACTCCACCGCCACCATGGGGCACTGTGTTCACAATGTTGACATCAACAAACCACTCGCCAACACAACACCATACACGTTGTCTGCGGTTGTGAGGCTGGTTGGACGTACTTCCAAAATCTCTAATTGAGGCGGCTTGTGGTAGATAAATTAACATTCAATTCTCTGGCAACAGCTTTGGTGAACATTCCTGGAGTCAGCATGCCAATTGCACGCTCCCTCAAAACTTGAGACATCTGTGGCATTGTGTTGTGTGACAAAACTGTACATTTTAGAGTGGCCTTTTATTGTCCCCAGCACAAGTTACACCTGTGTAATGATCATGCTGTTTAATCAGCTTCTTGATATGCCACACCTATCAGGTATATAGATTATCGTGGCAAAGGAAAAATGCTTACTAGTAGGGATGTAAACAAATTTGTCCACAACATTTGATTTAAATAAGATTTTTGTGTGTATGGAACATTTCTGGGATCTTTTATTTAATCTTGTGAAAGAGGGGACCAACAATATACATGTATTTCATCGCATGAAACAGGGGACCAACAATATACATGTATTTCATCTCATGAAACATGGGACCAACAATATACATGTATTTCAGCTCATGAAACACGGGACCAACAATATACATGTATTTCATCGCATGAAACAGGGGACCAACAATATACATGTATTTCATCTCATGAAACATGGGACCAACAATATACATGTATTTCATCTCATGAAACACGGGACCAACAATATACATGTATTTCAGCGCATGAAACACGGGACCAACAATATACATGTATTTCATCTCATGAAACACGGGACCAACAATATACATGTATTTCATCTCATGAAACACGGGACCAACAATATACATGTATTTCAGCTCATGAAACATGGGACCAACAATATACATGTATTTCATCTCATGAAACACGGGACCAACAATATACATGTATTTCATCTCAACAATATACAACACATGAAACATGGGACCAGCAATATACATGTATTTCATCTCATGAAACATGGGACCAACAATATACATGTATTTCATCTCATTCATGAAACAGGGGACCAACAATATACATGTATTTCTCATGAAACACGGGACCAACAATATACATGTATTTATCTTTCATGGGACCAACAATATACATGTATTTCATCGCATGAAACTCATGAAACATGGGACCAACAATATACATGTATTTTATCTCATGAAACACGGGACCAACAATATACATGTATTTCATCTCATGAAACATGGGACCAACAATATACATGTATTTCATCTCATGAAACACGGGACCAACAATATACATATGAAACAGCTCATGTAAACACGGGACCAACAATATACATGTATTTCATCTCATGAAACATGGGACCAACAATATACATGTATTTCATCTCATGAAACAGGGAACCAACAATATACATGTATTTCATCTCATGAAACATGGGACCAACAATATACATGTATTTCATCGCATGAAACATGGGACCAACAATATACATGTATTTCTCATGAAACAGGGGGACCAACAATACCAACAACATGTATTTCATCTCATGAAACAGGGGACCAACAATATACATGTATTTCATCTCATGAAACAGGGGACCAACAATATACATGTATTTCAGCTCATGAAACAGGGGACCAACAATATACATGTATTTCATCTCATGAAACATGGGACCAACAATATACATGTATTTCATCGCATGAAACATGGGACCAACAATATACATGTATTTCATCTCATGAAACAGGGGACCAAATATTCCAAGAACACAGGATGAGATGTTACTATCCTTTGTGCAAGCACTTCCAAGAGTTAATGAACAGTGAGCGTGGTGAAATTTGGGGAGCGCATCGTCAGTAGTGTACCTTTGGTTCCTAGGGTGTTTCGGCCTTTCACACTATACACCCTCCCCAAAGGCGTCCAGCGACAGGGTGATCAATCCTACGCTTGCGTCCCATTCCCAATTAGTCATAGGAGTTGCCTTGTTGTTGATAGCCAACATCCCATGGGACTATGCATATATATATATATATATATATATATATATATATATATATATATATATATATATATATATATATGCCATGCATGGCAGGGGCGTCCTCCTCCCTGAGTCAAGCATTGTTGACCGCATACCTCCTGGCCCTCTCACTTCGGGCCCAGCTGGGGTCTTTCCTCTTCATCCAGAGCCACTGACTGCTGCCTTCTGCCGCCTCTGATACAGCTTTGATTGCCGAACGCTGGCTCTGGCCCTTAATTCCGAGGTCTCTAAGCAGTCTGGTTGTACATGTTGCCACAAAACCTCTGCAGCCCACCTCCACCTCCACAACAATATACATGTATTTCAGCTCATGAAACATGGGACCAACGCTTTACATGTTGCATTTATATTTTCGTTCCGTATTTAATAGTATGTGATCATCATGATGACAATTAAGTATTTTACGCAAATTTGTGTTTAACCTTAAAACACCTCTATTTTAATTTAGCCTCAGTGATCATGTGATCTTCCTTCTCAGCCAGTAGTCTTTCTCACCCCACACAGCCTGACTGACTGCCTGTCTGTCCGTCTGTCCTTCCCCTCAGAGTCTGTTCGTTGTGCCAGGGTGCTGGTGACTGGGGCCAGCACAGGCATCGGAGAACAGCTGGCATACCACTATGCCAAGATGGGCACCCAGGTCGTCATCACGGCCAGGAGGGAGTGCCCCTTACAGAAGGTTTGAGGTTCTGTCTGTGTCTGTCTCTCTGTCTATCTGTGTCTGTCTGTCTGTCTGTCTGTCTGTCTGTCTGTCTGTCTGTCTGTCTGTCTGTCTGTCTGTCTGTCTGTCTGTCTGTCTGTCTGTCTGTCTGTCTGTCTGTCTGTCTGTCTGTCTGTCTGTCTGTCTGTCTGTCTGTCTGTCTGTCTGTCTGTCTGTCTGTCTGTCTGTCTGTCTGACTGACTGACTGACTGACTGACTGACTATGAACTTCTATCCTTTCTACTGTCTCATGATGACCAGATAGATATTGACAGCCTCTGTACCAGTGTGTCATTGCTCCCTCTGTCCTGTAGGTGGCAGCGAAGTGCACAAGCCTGGGGGCTCAGAAGGCTCTGTATGTGACAGGGGACATGTCCCAGTCCTCAGCCCCAGAGAGAGTGGTGAGGATGGCTGTCGAACAACTGGGTACGGACTGATCACTAAGAATACATTCAGTCATATTGTGAGTATTTATTATGTTATGTTAGAAATTCATAAGGCACACTAGTGTCTGTTTCTCTTTTTCGACAGGAGGTCTTCACATCCTGGTTCTAAATCACATTGGATCCACCCCATTCGCCATGTGGAACGGAGATGGGGATCACATCAGGGAACTGATGCAGGTACACTTTTGTTTTCTTCTTCTTCATATTAGGCTATACTTCAAGTCTTGTGTCTGGCCATGCGAGACAAGGTCATTCTTTGAGTGTAGTTTTGAATGTGTTTTCTTCCAAAGTTGAATTTCCTCAGCTATGTGAACATGGCTTCAGCAGCTTCACCAGTACTGGAGCAGAGTGCAGGGTCTATGATCGTAGTGTCATCTCTGTTGGGTGAGTACACATCACACAGCCTTATACAATACAGATTTACACAGATAGTATTATACCAATAGTCATATAGATAGTCTTATATAGATATAGTATTATACCAATAGTCATATAGATAGTCTTATACAGATTGTCTTATACAGATATAGTATTATACCAATAGTCATATAGATAGTCTTATATAGATATAGTATTATACCAATAGTCATATAGATAGTCTTATATAGATATAGTATTATACCAATAGTCATATAGATAGTCTTATACAGATATAGTATTATACCAATAGTCATATAGATAGTCTTATATAGATTGTCTTATACAGATATAGTATTATACCAATAGTCATATAGATAGTCTTATATAGATATAGTATTATACCAATAGTCATATAGATAGTCTTATATAGATATAGTATTATACCAATAGTCATATAGATAGTCTTATACAGATTGTCTTATATAGATATAGTATTATACCAATAGTCATATAGATAGTCTTATACAGATTGTCTTATACAGATATAGTATTATACCAATAGTCATATAGATAGTCTTATATAGATATAGTATTATACCAATAGTCATATAGATAGTCTTATATAGATATAGTATTATACCAATAGTCATATAGATAGTCTTATACAGATATAGTATTATACCAATAGTCATATAGATAGTCTTATATAGATTGTCTTATACAGATATAGTATTATACCAATAGTCATATAGATAGTCTTATATAGATATAGTATTATACCAATAGTCATATAGATAGTCTTATATAGATATAGTATTATACCAATAGTCATATAGATAGTCTTATACAGATTGTCTTATATAGATATAGTATTATACCAATAGTCATATAGATAGTCTTATACAGATTGTCTTATATAGATATAGTATTATACCAATAGTCATATAGATAGTCTTATACAGATAGTCTTATATAGATATAGTATTATACCAATAGTCATATAGATAGTCATATAGATAGTCTTATATAGATATAGTATTATACCAATAGTCATATAGATAGTCTTATATAGATATAGTATTATACCAATAGTCATATAGATAGTCTTATACAGATTGTCTTATATAGATATAGTATTATACCAATAGTCATATAGATAGTCTTATACAGATTGTCTTATACAGATATAGTATTATACCAATAGTCATATAGATAGTCTTATATAGATATAGTATTATACCAATAGTCATATAGATAGTCTTATATAGATATAGTATTATACCAATAGTCATATAGATAGTCTTATACAGATATAGTATTATACCAATAGTCATATAGATAGTCTTATATAGATTGTCTTATACAGATATAGTATTATACCAATAGTCATATAGATAGTCTTATATAGATATAGTATTATACCAATAGTCATATAGATAGTCTTATATAGATATAGTATTATACCAATAGTCATATAGATAGTCTTATACAGATTGTCTTATATAGATATAGTATTATACCAATAGTCATATAGATAGTCTTATACAGATTGTCTTATATAGATATAGTATTATACCAATAGTCATATAGATAGTCTTATACAGATTGTCTTATATAGATATAGTATTATACCAATAGTCATATAGATAGTCTTATATAGATATAGTATTATACCAATAGTCATATAGATAGTCTTATACAGATTGTCTTATATAGATATAGTATTATACCAATAGTCATATAGATAGTCTTATATAGATATAGTATTATACCAATAGTCATATAGATAGTCTTATATAGATATAGTATTATACCAATAGTCATATAGATAGTCTTATATAGATATAGTATTATACCAATAGTCATATAGATAGTCTTATACAGATATAGTATTATACCAATAGTCATATAGATAGTCTTATATAGATATAGTATTATACCAATAGTCATATAGATAGTCTTATATAGATATAGTATTATACCAATAGTCATATAGATAGTCTTATATAGATATAGTATTATACCAATAGTCATATAGATAGTCTTATATAGATATATTATTATACCAATAGTCATATAGATAGTCTTATATAGATATAGTATTATACCAATAGTCATATAGATAGTCTTATATAGATTGTCTTATACAGATATAGTATTATACAGATAATCTTATACAGATAATATTATATACATATAGTCTTATACTGATACAGTCTTATACAGATAGCAGTATATAGATACATTCTTATAGAGATAATATTATACAGATACAGTCTTATACAGTTGCAGTCGTATACATATAGTCTTATACAGATAGTCTTACACATATAGTCTTATAAAGATGCAACTGCACAAGTAATCCTTATAGGGAGAATAAAATGTAAAATCCTGTTCTTCTCAGTCTGAAGTACTCAGACAAGCACTGTGGATACTGTGTGAACTCACCACCTTTCTCTCACCTCTCTCCTCTACAGGTAAGAGAACCACTCCTTTTGTGGGGCCCTACGCGGCCACCAAGTTTGCAGTGAACGGTTTCTTTGGTTCCATGCAGCATGAGCTAGCCATGCAGCGCAGCAATGTGTCTCTGACCATCACCACACTGGGCCTGATAGACACAGACTCAGCCATGGACAAAATCAGGTTAGTCACAGGAGCCATTTACACTTGGGTTTGCAACAGAAGAAGAGATTTTGTATTCTTCAACTCTCCTCTCTTCTGAATAGATTCATGACATCAAGACTGGTTGTGCTTGTGATGTTGAATGACTGGTCACTTAAGGGAAACAACATGAATGAGTTGTATTGAGTGATGATGTAATGGTATATATTTCTAATGGTTCAGTAACTGCTGCATTTATAGTAGGTCTTAGTTCAAGTGTAATGGGGAGTTAAGGTAAAACATTACAGTAGGTATCATGTAGGTCTTAGTTAAAGTGTAATGGGGAGTTAAGGTAAAACATTACAGTAGGTATCATGTAGGTCTTAGTTCAAGTGTAATGGGGAGTTAAGGTAAAACATTACAGTAGGTATCATGTAGGTCTTAGTTCAAGTGTAATGGGGAGTTAAGGTAAAACATTACAGTAGGTATCATGTAGGTCTTAGTTAAAGTGTAATGGGGAGTTAAGGTAAAACAGTACAGTAGGTATCATGTAGGTCTTAGTTAAAGTGTAATGGGGAGTTAAGGTAAAACATTACAGTAGGTATCATGTAGGTCTTAGTTAAAGTGTAATGGGGAGTTAAGGTAAAACATTACAGTAGGTATCATGTAGGTCTTAGTTAAAGTGTAATGGGGCGTTAAGGTAAAACATTACAGTAGGTATCATGTAGGTCTTAGTTAAAGTGTAATGGGGAGTTAAGGTAAAACATTACAGTAGGTATCATGTAGGTCTTAGTTCAAGTGTAATGGGGAGTTAAGGTAAAACAGTACAGTAGGTATCATGTAGGTCTTAGTTAAAGTGTAATGGGGCGTTAAGGTAAAACATTACAGTAGGTATAATTTATTCAGCAACCTTTATTCAAACCCCTGAGATAACCTGGTGTACATTTGAAATTGCACCTAGTATTGCACTATATAGGGAATAGGCAATTTCAGATGGAGTCCTGATTAAAGCATTTACAGTGAGGGAAAAAAGTATTTGATCCCCTGCTGATTTTGTATGTTTGCTCACTGACAAAGAAATGATCAGTCTATAGTTTTAATGGTAGGTTTATTTGAACAGTGAGAGACAAAATAACAATTTAACGGCCGTTGTTGGTGGAAGAAGGTGAGGACCAAGGTGCAGTGTGGTATGTGTCCATATTTAATCAAATGAACACGGAAATACCAAAAATACCAAAGAGAAATGACCGAAAACAGTACTGGCTGGTGCAGACACACAACAGAAAACAGAAAATAATCACCAACGAAACACAATAGAAAACAGGCTCCCTAAATATGGTTCTCAATCAGGGACAACGATTGACAGCTGCCTCTGATAGAGAACCATACCAGGCCAAACACAGAAATAGAAAATCATAGAAAAACGAACATAGACAACCCACCCAACTCACGCCCTGACCATACTAAAACAAAGACATAACAAAATAACTAAGGTCAGAATGTGACAAACAACAAATAAATCCAGAAAAACACATGTGAAAAATGTTATAAATTGATTTGCAGTTTCATAAGGGAAATAAGTATTTGACCCCTCTGCAAAACATGACTTAGTACTTGGTGGCAAAATCATTGTTGGCAATCACAGAGGTCTTTACATTGTTCTATGCCACCTCCAGAGGATATACCAACACGGCCTACCCAGCCAACGATACTGCCCTCCACATCATCAAGGCCGGGGCCACACACCAGAAGGAGTCATTTTACCCTGGATACATCTACTTCGCCTGCTTGTGCAGAGACTGGTTCCCCTTCTTCAGAGACATCATCATCCAGAACTCCTACACATACTGAAGGAGCCACCATACCCCGAGTTAAGGAAGCACATAAGCCTACAGGAACGTGTGTGTCCTCAGGCCAAGAATAGCAAAGCACCCTTTACTGGCTCAGCTGCCTTACCAACCTTTGAGTAAACAAATGAACAACAGATTTCAACATGGTTATAGGGAAGGGCATTCAACATGTACGGACGGCACTTACACAAATTACTGATGATTGGATGAGATATATTTATAATAAAAAGATTGTGGGAGTTGTTTTGTTAGACTTCAGTGCAGCTTTTGACATTATTGATCATAATCTACTGCTTTACATCCCCTGCCATATTGTGGATGGAAAGTTACCCGTGTAACAGAACACAGAGGGTGTTCTTCAATGGAAGCCTCTCCAACATAATCAAGGTAGAGTCAGGCATTCCCCAGGGCAGCTGTCTAGACCCCTTTACTGTTTTCAATCTTTACTAATGACCTGCCACTGGCTCTGAGTAAAGCCAGTGTGTCTATGTTTGCTGATGACTCCACACATCAGCTTCCACAGCAAGTGAAATCACCGCAACACTTAACTAAGCTGCAGTCAGGTTCAGAATGGGTGTCAATAAACAAGTTAGTCCTAAATATTAAAAGCATTGTATTGGAGACAAATCATTCACTAAACCTGGATCCTCAACTAAATATTGTAATGAATAATGTGAAAATTGAGCAAGTTGAGGACATAACCCTGGATTGTAAACTGTCCTGGTCAAAACATACTGATGCAACAGTAGCTACGATGGGGAGAGGTGTGTCTATATTAAAGTGCTGCTCTTCCTTCTTAACAATGCTATCAACAAGGCAGGTCCTACAGACCCTAGTTTTGTGGCATCTGGACTACTGTCCAGTCGTGTGGTCAGGTACCACAAAGAACGACGTAGGAAAATTACAATTGGCCCATGCGCAGTCCATGATCCGGAAGACGTGCTGATGAGCTGGGCCATCACCATGGGCGAAGCTAGTTTGGGGAGAGGAATGAAGTGGGGCAGCCTTGGAAAACCGGTCGACCACAGTCAGGATGGAAGTTTTGCCCTCAGACTGGGGGAGACCCGTGATGAAATCCAGGGATGTGTGGGACCAGGGACAGTGAGGGACAGGCAGAGTTTTCAGAAGGCCAGCCGGAGCTTTGTCCGAGGAGTCTTGTTCTGAGCATAAGCTGTGCAAGCGGCGAAGAATGCGTAGACGTCAGGGACCATAGTGGGCCACCAAAAGGTAAAACATTACAGTAGGTATCATGTAGGTCTTAGTTAAATTGTAATGGGGCGTTAAGGTAAAACATTACAGTAGGTATCATGTAGGTCTTAGTTAAATTGTAATGGGGCGTTAAGGTAAAACATTACAGTAGGTATCATTTATTCAGCAACCTTTATTCAAACCCCTGAGATAACCTGGTGTACATTTGAAATTGCACCTAGTATTGCACTATATAGGGAATAGGCAATTTCAGATGGAGTCCTGATTAAAGCATTTACAGTGAGGGAAAAAAGTATTTGATCCCCTGCTGATTTTGTATGTTTGCTCACTGACAAATAAATGATCAGTCTATAGTTTTAATGGTAGGTTTATTTGAACAGTGAGATGAAATCCAGGGATGTGTGGGACCAGGGACAGGGTGGGACCAGGGTGGGACCAGGGACAGTGAGTGACAGGCAGAGTTTTCAGAAGGCCAGCCGGAGCTTTGTCCGAGGAGTCTTGTTCTGAGCATAAGCTGTGCAAGCGGCGAAGAATGCGTAGACGTCAGGGACCATAGTGGGCCACCAAAAGTGTCGTCACACAAATGCAGGGGTCCGGCGGGACCCCGGGTGGCAGGCTAGGTCTGGAGGAGTGGGCCCACTCCAGGACAGCGTCAAGCACAAACTTCCGGTTATTGGGACCCCGTCTGGGAATGCTATGCCTCCCGGACCTGTTTCCCTATACCCCAGCTGAGTGCCGTTGCCAGTAGGTCTATGGCATGAACCACTTAACACTGTTTCCACACAGGAAGCCCAACTCCACCTATGGTTGGATGTTGTATCTTTGTGGTGCTTATCCTGTGATCAAAATGTTTTCCATTGTAATGGTGGTGGGGGTGGTTAATGCTTTCCATTGTAATGGCAGTGGGGGTGGTGAATGCTTTCCATTGTAATGGCGGTGGGGATGGTTAATGCTTTCCATTGTAATGGTGGTGGTGAATGCTTTCCATTGTAATGGTGGTGGTGAATGCTTTCCATTGTAATGGCGGTGGGGATGGTTAATGCTTTCCATTGTAATGGCAGTGGGGATGGTGAATGCTTTCCATTGTAATGGTGGTGGTGAATGCTTTCCATTGTAATGGCAGTGGGGATGGTTAATGCTTTCCATTGTAATGGTGGTGGTGAATGCTTTCCATTGTAATGGCAGTGGGGATGGTTAATGCTTTCCATTGTAATGGTGGTGGTGAATGCTTTCCATTGTAATGGCAGTGGGGATGGTTAATGCTTTCCATTGTAATGGCAGTGGGGATGGTGAATGCTTTCCATTGTAATGGTGGTGGTGAATGCTTTCCATTGTAATGGCAGTGGGGATGGTTAATGCTTTCCATTGTAATGGTGGTGGTGAATGCTTTCCATTGTAATGGCAGTGGGGATGGTGAATGCTTTCCATTGTAATGGGGATGGTGAATGCTTTCCATTGTAATGGCGGTGGGGATGGTGAATGCTTTCCATTGTAATGGCGGTGGGGATGGTGAATGCTTTCCTTTGTAATGGCGGTGGGGATGGTGAATGCTTTCCATTGTAATGGCGGTGGGGATGGTGAATGCTTTCCATTGTAATGGCGGTGGGGATGGTGAATGCTTTCCATTGTAATAGCGGGGGGGATGGTGAATGCTTTCCATTGTAATGGAGATGGTGAATGCTTTCCATTGTAATGGCGGTGGGGATGGTTAATGCTTTCCATTGTAATTTTTTATTTAACATTTATTTAACTAGGCAAGTCAGTTAAGAACACATTCTTATTTTCAATGAAGGCCTAGGAACAGTGGGTTAACTGCATGTTCAGGGGCAGAACGACAGATTTGTACCTTGTCAGGTCGGGGATTTGAACTCACAACCTTTCGGTTACTAGTCCAACACTCTAACCACTAGGCTACCCTGGCGGTGGGGATGGTGAATGCTTTCCATTGTAATGGCGGTGGGGATGGTTAATGCTTTCCATTATAATGGCGGTGAGGGTGGTGAATGCTTTCCATTGTAATGGCGGTGGGGATGGTTAATGCTTTCCATTATAATGGCGGTGAGGGTGGTGAATGCTTTCCATTGTAATGGGGGTGGTGAATGCTTTCCATTGTAATGGTGGTGGGGATGGTGAATTCTTTCCATTGTAATGGTGGTGGGGATGGTGAATGCTTTCCATTGTAATGGCGGTGGGGATGGTTAATGCTTTCCATTGTAATGGTGGTGGGGATGGTGAATGCTTTCCATTGTAATGGCGGTGGGGATGGTTAATGCTTTCCATTATAATGGCGGTGAGGGTGGTGAATGCTTTCCATTGTAATGGGGGTGGTGAATGCTTTCCATTGTAATGGCGGTGGGGATGGTTAATGCTTTCCATTATAATGGCGGTGAGGGTGGTGAATGCTTTCCATTGTAATGGCGGTGGGGGTGGTGAATGCTTTCCATTGTAATGGGGGTGGGGATGGTTAATGCTTTCCATTGTAATGTATAAGACAGTAGTTTTGGAATTGTTAGTTAGATTACTTGTTGGTTATCACTGCATTGTCGGAACTAGAAGCACAAGCATTTCGCTACACTCGCATTTAACATCTGCTAACCATGTGTATGTGACAAATAAAATTTGATTTGATTTAATGGTGGTGGGGGTGGTGAATGCTTTCCATTGTAATGGCGGTGGGGGTGGTGAATGCTTTCCATTGTAATGGGGGTGGGGATGGTTAATGCTTTCCATTGGTGAATGCTTTCCATTGTAATGGCGGTGGGGGTGGTGAATGCTTTCCATTGGTGAATGCTTTCCATTGTAATGGCGGTGGGGATGGTGAATGCTTTCCATTGTAATGGGGGTGGTGAATGCTTTCCATTGTAATGGCGGTGGGGATGGTGAATGCTTTCCATTGTAATGGGGGTGGTGAATGCTTTCCATTGTAATGGCGGTGGGGGTGGTGAATGCTTTCCATTGTAATGGGGTGGTGAATGCTTTCCATTGTAATGGCGGTGGGGATGGTTAATGCTTTCCATTGGTGAATGCTTTCCATTGTAATGGCGGTGGGGATGGTGAATGCTTTCCATTGTAATGGCGGTGGGGATGGTGAATGCTTTCCATTGTAATGGCGGTGGGGATGGTGAATGCTTTCCATTGTAATGGCGGTGGGGATGGTTAATGCTTTCCATTGTAATGGCGGTGGGGGTGGTGAATGCTTTCCATTGTAATGGAGTGGGAGGGGTTGAATGCTCCTTATCCACTAGCGATGTGCAGCACCCATTGTGACTAATCAGACTTACCTGGTCGGAGGACGTGGGTGGTTATATGGAAAGCATTCGTCCTCAGGCTGTATTGATTGACAATATTGGCTATATCTCATTATGGGTGGTCACAAGTGTGCAATTGATGGCTGCTTTAATGGTACATTTTGAAAAAATGGGCATTGATTTCAGATTGGCCCACCTTAATTTAAGCCCCCTCCAGGTTGTATGCGCAGGGGCATGAAAGGCTTTGTGTTCTAGCCACGGGTTCTTCTAACCCACCGGTCCTTTTGATCCTTTTGATACTCAAACACATATTTGAACCCAGGCCTGGTGTTATGACATGCTGGAGAGCATGTCATTTGAATTATTCCAGTTCAGCAATGGACCATTTTCAAAATGTCCTCTTTTACATCCTTTGATGTCAGATAAAGCAATTCTTGAAGTGTTTTTATCTATGAGGTGTAGTCATAGAGCCATACACTGTGGGCTTTCTGTACTTTGAACTGTAAATTTGCCCTAGTTCAAATATATCAGGTTAAAACGCTAATCTCAAAAGATTACCAGGGGGAAATGGCTGCCTCTCCCTTTGAGCAGCATGCCTGGACAACTGATCACAGCATGTGTATTCACCAGATTCCACATGTCTGATGTATTTCCTGATTGTTTGGATGTGACCATTTGTACCCGTTTTGTATTTGTATCAATGTTCCAGTGTTTAATTAACTTCCATTACACCACAAAGCCACACACTCACACAGTGTTTGTATACTCACCCACACACATCTACACATAGGCTCAAACACGCACACGCACACACCTTCCCACTCACACGACTGATGTTACTGGACTCTATTATCGTTGCACAATCTATTGCACAATTCCCGCCACATATTGTAAATATCAGTCTTAATTTAATTTGCATTATATTTTATAATATATTCTTTCTAAATTACTACTCTATTTTATCCCATTGAGTTTTCATTTGGTTGTTTTATTACCTGCTTCTTTTGTTGTTGCACTGTCAAGAGGTGAACCTACAAGTCAGCATTTCATTTCACTGGGTACTCTGTGTATATCATGTGTATATGACCAATAAAAAAACTGGGACTTGAACTTGTAGTATGCTGCAGACTGTAGGCCAGTGCCCTGTGCTGAGGGGCAGACTGGGACTTGTTGTTATTCTCATTGCTCAGCATCACAACAAAATCACTAGTCTTCCACACAGCACTAGGATCAGTTGTCTCTCTCTCCATCCATCCGTCTGGTGTTCTGGATCCCTCGCTTCAGCTGAAATAAAATATGAAGAAAGACATGATAGCACAGAGCTATCCTATTCCACTTGACATTTCACATATGCACCCACCTAACATTTTTATTCCCGCTCTGCACATCCACATTTATACAGTATGAACTCAACATGTAAATACCACACTCTACTACTCATACTTACTGGGAGCTGTAGTTGGAACTCTAGTGGAAGATATGAAAAGTGACACAGGGTGTAGAGGTGAGAGGTTTATTTGGCACTGTCCTTATTGTCATCCCTGGGGGGTCTCTCTCTCTCTCTCTCTCTCTCTCTCTCTCTCTCTCTCTCTCTCTCTCTCTCTCTCTCTCTCTCTCTCTCTCTCTCTCTCTCTCTCTCTCTCTCTCTCTCTCTCTCTCTCTCTCTCAAGCCTGTTGACATTCCGTTCTGCCTTTGTTCTAATGCCAACCTTTCAGCCCTTCTCAAAGAGGAGATGATAGGAGGAGAGGGGGAAGAGGAGGAGGACAGCAGTATGAGGGGAGATGGGGGAGGGGAACATAGCACTCATAATAAACCCTAGTTGCTAAAGCACTGCTACTGCATGGAGTGCCTTCTTTTCTCGTCAAATTCCAATATTAAAGAAATAGAGCTGACCTTAATAATGGGGTATGCCTGAGCTACATACTGTAGATAGTTGTGAAAACAGTTCTACATTGTCATAGTGTT
Source organism: Oncorhynchus gorbuscha (assembly GCF_021184085.1). Classification (NCBI taxonomy): domain Eukaryota; kingdom Metazoa; phylum Chordata; class Actinopteri; order Salmoniformes; family Salmonidae; genus Oncorhynchus; species Oncorhynchus gorbuscha. Next base: position 37,549,064 of record NC_060194.1, on the reverse strand, counting down.
CATATTGTGTTACATTATCTACACAGTATGGTCACCACTAAGGAAAACAGACGACAGTCAAAGACTGAACTTCCCGTAGGAGATAAATCAAAATTTTGTTTGCTTTTGGCTTGATTTTATCATCTGGATAGCGTGCACACTCACAGCTATAATCATTGTCTTCCATCTCCAATGTGTTTCATGGCCAGAGCAGGTAGCTATGCAACAGGACTGGGAGCAACTGAGAGAGAATGGGGTGGTGGTGACAATTTAGTAAGGGAAGAGAGGGGAAGGTGGGGGGGAAAGGATGACAGTAAATGTTGGCAACCATGGTTTGTAGAGAGGCTGGCTGATCACAGGCAGAGAAAGCTCGCTCTCAGGGAAACAGATCATTTAGAGGAAATGTGTCATTATATGTGGAAAAGTCCATTCCTCTTTTGAGTAGGCCTTTCTTTCCAAGTCATGCCTTCCCTTCATTTTCTGTTGACAGTAACATGTCTTTTTTTTAATGACACTCAAATGTAAAATGATATATGAACATCTCAATGGCTCTTTTTGACATGGATTTCATGAAGCTCTCCCTTTGAAAGTAAGTGGGGATTTCAATGAAGAAAACCAGGCCAGATGAATGAAAGGTGTTGTGGAGGAACTAGCAAGTCTACTAATGACGTCATTACATGGTCTGATCTTGTTGCTAACAGGACCAACAAACAAATTGAAAACCTAGTAGCGAATATTTTTATTTTTATAAACGATATTTGTTGTTGATTGTCGAATAGACACTGTGGACGTGGGAGCTGTCCAGTGGCTCAGTGCTGAATGACGCCCTATCCCCAGCATCAGACTCGCCTTTCCTTACACCGGCCCCGGAAACCACATGTTACACGAAAGTTTTCCATCTAATGCTGATTTTAAAAACCTAGATATTCGACGTAAATGAAGTCAAACTACGTAAATAGGCCACTGAAAGTTAACCGATACACAACATTTTGATATTTGTTCGACAAAAAAAAACAGCAACGGGATGGGATATTTTCTCCGGGCTCAAGCTATATGCTGGCAGACGAGCGAGAGAATGACATTGCATTTCAGAATAATTGCTGTAAATATGGAGTCCACTCTTAATTTGTCAATGATACGAACAAATATACTTCTCACACTGACCGTTTTCTTCTTTCGGGCACGTCCTGGATCCCTTCAACCATAATTGTGTAAACAACACAATATATTGTCTCTACAATTATCTATACAATGGCAACGTCTTTTCGACAAGTTAACATATATTGTTTTACCTGTGTACCATGTGAAAGTGAAATAGAGGACGTCTGACTTACCATCATAAAGCCTACGGATCAACAGGTGACTCCTTGGTACCGTTTCTATTGGGCTGTGTGCTCGTCTTGTCGCCCCGCTTTCTCTCTTTCCGGCTGCAGTTGAACACACGTCAATCTCAGCTGTAAACCCTCCCCATCTGCGGTTCACGTAATGGTTATGAGGATGTTACTAGGTAGCTCAGCGAGAGATTAAAGTATGTCCGTTTATATATTGTCCAAACACCAGAAAGGGGGCTGGATCGATGTAGATCACGTCTAGAGGAAAAGACCAATTGAGATTCGATGTTTTTTAAATATATATATATTTGAAAATCAGGGGTGCGGCCCCAACAAATTATGACCTGAAATTACAAATAAAAACCAATGGAGTGAAACATAAATAATCTAAAAGGCAAATAGGCTTACACACATTATATCATGTATAACATTTATTATAGATGAAAAAGGGCTTTATGAAATATATTTGATTGATTGATTGATTGATCATATAAGGCTGTTCTTGTAAGCATTAAATCCCCTATCTTGAGAAAAGGTCAAATTCATGAGCCATTGTTCTGCAAATTGCCCCAGAAAATGGCCACAGTGTATGGTCACTTTACAGACAGTTAAAAAGGCAGTACACCAACAGGATGAATGAATGTGTGCATACTGTATTTTTCTACCTGGAATTACCGGAACAAATAAAGAAAATAGGAAATAATATGCAAATAGATCGCAAGGGTGCACTCTTCAAATAGATTGCCAAACGTTCAATAACCACCGAAGGTTATGTGTGACTCATTATTGTGAATGCTGCTCATCTCACTCATCTCTCAGATAAACATATTTGGAAAACCCAAGTGGTTCTATTTTCCATTTCAATGCTCATTTTAACCCCCCCACCCCTTATACCACACAAATACCTAATTACTCAAAAGGTTGAAGCCGTCTCATAGCCAGTGTGTTGTAGACTAAAATCTAAAATGTGAGTGTGTTACCATCTGAGGACCTTGAAGGATGTTTTTGGTGCACCACTGCCCTTCCTATGAATAAACACAATTACGCAGGAGCATTGTGTGTAAAGGTCGCTGTGAAGAGTCCCGCTCGCGCCTCAAGAGGGCCCCAAAAGGCCAGAGCCATGCAAACTCAAAAACATGTACAAATACAAATGTGAGGTACAAAATGGGTGCAGTTTAAAATCATATATCTCTGACTGTATCACTTGAACACCCTGTTTCTCAATATATCATATTGGGCGTGAGTCTGTAAGGACTAAGGATGCTATGTTGTGTCAAATCAAATCAAACTTTATTTGTGACATGCGCCGAATACAACAGGTGCATTTCACCTTACCGTGAAATGCTTATACAAGCTCTTAACCAACAGTGCAGTTCAAGAAAGAGTTAAGAAAATATCAATGCGTGGGGGTACAGGTTAGTTGAGGTAATTTGTACATGTAGGTAGGGGTGAAGTGACTATGCATAGATAATAAACAGTGAGTAGCAGCAGTGTACATGTAGGTAGGGGTGAAGTGACTATGCATAGATAATAAACAGTGAGTAGCAGCAGTGTACATGTAGGTAGGGGTGAAGTGACTATGCATAGATAATAAACAGTGAGTAGCAGCAGTGTACATGTAGGTAGGGGTGAAGTGACTATGCATAGATAATAAACAGTGACAAGCAGCAGTGTAAAAAACAAATGGGGGGGGGGGGGTCAATGTAAATAGTCCGGTAGCCATTTGATTAATTGTTCAGAAGTCTTATGGCTTGGGGGTAGCAGCTGTTAAGGAGCCTTTTGGTCCTAGACTTGGTGCTCCGGTACTGCTTGCCGTGCGGTAGCATAGAGAACAGTCTATTTCTTGGGTGACTGGAGTCTGACATTTTCTATGGCTTTCCTCTGACACCACCTATTATATAGGTCCTGGATGGCAGGAAGCTTGTCCCCAGTGATGTACTAGGCCATACGCACTACCCTCTTATGGTCAGATGCCGAACAGTTGCCGTACCAAGCGGTGATGCAACCGGTCAGGATGCTCTCGATTGTGCAGCTGTAGAACTTTTTGAGGATCTGAGGACCAATGCGAAATATTTTGTCAATGTTAATGGGGGCCTGTTCAGTCTACCTTTTCCTGTAGTCCACGATCAGCTGGTTAGGGAGGCATACAATCCTATAAGGACACAGCCTATTGAATGACCAAACTAATGTTTAACAGAAAATAGTGTATGCAAAGTATTATGGCCTAGAAATAGGATAAAGCATCAAGTCACGTATCCTTACAATGTTGTATTGAAAACCAACCCAAGATATAGCCTATGTCTTTCTGGGTACCCAACACAAAGCCACACTCCTTTAGCCCTGTTTATGCCTGGTTCTAAAATGTAGCCTTTGTCCTGATCTTGTCCACATTCTGATTGTGCCCACATGTTTAGACAATTGTAGATGATTAAAAGACGCATTGTGATCTGATTGTGATCAGATCTGTTAATTGTAAACAGACAAGATCGAGACAAGATCAGGAAGAAGGACGCATGTGAACAGCAGGTATAACAGAGTCTTTGATAGCCCAGCAGTCTGGTGGTGATTAGCACTACAGCTGGGTTTAATATGGATTTTAAAGACCTCTCTCTCTGGGCCGTCTCCTGATAGACTCATCGGGAGGAAGGATTATGTATATGAAGACATCTCCCTTTATTCTCCAGCCTGCTCTCAATGCTTAATTTAATGGTAAAGCAACTAAGCTGCAGTGAGTGCAGTAACGCTTTGCATACCCTGTTGTATGCCTACATCACAATACATCTGTGTAATTTGCATTGGATTATGATTGGGTTCTACAGTAGGCAGCAGACACAATCCATTATCTGTCTGACGAACACAACACTTTGATCCTTCATTGTTTTTCTGTTTGTGTCTGTGGTCCAATAGTCTCCAGTAGCTTCCAATTGTCTATCTGGTCCAAAAAACAACAACCTGTCTGCTAATCTCTCTGTGTTTGCAGATCTGAATGGACTGGATAGGTGTAAGCAATGGCGGACCAGTCACTATATTGCTTAAACCAGTTGTGTTCCTTCAGATTAGTAAGCAAGCAACGAGGTTAGATAAAGGGATAGAGCTTGGTAAGGGTTGTTTTCAGAATGAGCCTCCATCCCCTCTACCTCACCATGAACAGTGAAGGGTAAAGAGGCACCTTATTGGCCTCACCTTTCAGTTCAATGGTCATGAAGAAAAGGAGACAAGTAAAGGAAGCAATTCAATACTATTAGGATGCAGCTGTCCTATGGGCCCAAATGGAACATTACCAGTTCCTGACCCTTTGGTGTTGGCAGGTCTCTAAGGACAATATTGTGGGAAATTTTTGTAGCCATTTGTGGTACTAAGTGAAGCAGAAGCACCATATTTCTCCCACTTCCCCAGTCGTTTCACACCTCGCTCATCAACTCATCCCTGACCGTTGGCTACGTCCCTTCCGTCTTCAAGAGAGCGAGAGTTGCACCCCTTCTGAAAAAACCTACACTCGATCCCTCCGATGTCAACAATTACAGACCAGTATCCCTTCTTTCTTTTCTCTCCAAAACTCTTGAACGTGCCGTCCTTGGCCAGCTCTCCCGCTATCTCTCTCTGAATGACCTTCTTGATCCAAATCAGTCAGGTTTCAAGACTAGTCATTCAACTGAGACTGCTCTCCTCTGTATCACGGAGGCGCTCCGCACTGCTAAAGCTAACTCTCTCTCCTCTGCTCTCATCCTTCTAGATCTATCGGCTGCCTTCGATACTGTGAACCATCAGATCCTCCTCTCCACCCTCTCCGAGTTGGGCATCTCCGGCGCGGCCCACGCTTGGATTGCGTCCTACCTGACAGGTCGCTCCTACCAGGTGGCGTGGCGAGAATCTGTCTCCTCACCACGCGCTCTCACCACTGGTGTCCCCCAGGGCTCTGTTCTTGGCCCTCTCCCATTCTCGCTATACACCAAGTCACTTGGCTCTGTCATAACCTCACATGGTCTCTCTTATCATTGCTATGCAGACGACACACAATTAATCTTCTCCTTTCCCCCTTCTGATGACCAGGTGGCGAATCGCATCTCTGCATGTCTGGCAGACATATCAGTGTGGATGACGGATCACCACCTCAAGCTGAACCTCGGCAAGACGGAGCTGCTCTTCCTCCCGGGGAACGACTGCCCGTTCCATGATCTCGCCATCACGGTTGACAACTCCATTGTGTCCTCCTCCCAGAGCGCCAAGAACCTTGGCGTGATCCTGGACAACACCCTGTCGTTCTCAACTAACATCAAGGCGGTGGCCCGTTCCTGTAGGTTCATGCTCTACAACATCCGCAGAGTACGACCCTGCCTCACACAGGAAGCGGCGCAGGTCCTAATCCAGGCACTTGTCATCTCCCGTCTGGATTACTGCAACTCGCTGTTGGCTGGGCTCCCTGCCTGTGCCATTAAACCCCTTCAACTCATCCAGAACGCCGCAGCCCGTCTGGTGTTCAACCTTCCCAAGTTCTCTCACGTCACCCCGCTCCTCCGTTCTCTCCACTGGCTTCCAGTTGAAGCTCGCATCCGCTACAAGACCATGGTGCTTGCCTACGGAGCTGTGAGGGGAACGGCACCTCAGTACCTCCAGGCTCTGATCAGGCCCTACACCCAAACAAGGGCACTGCGTTCATCCACCTCTGGCCTGCTCGCCTCCCTACCACTGAGGAAGTACAGCTCCCGCTCAGCCCAGTCAAAACTGTTCGCTGCCCTGGCCCCCCAATGGTGGAACAAACTCCCTCACGACGCCAGGACAGCAGAGTCAATCACCACCTTCCGGAGACACCTGAAACCCCACCTCTTTAAGGAATACCTAGGATAGGTTAAGTAATCCCTCTCACCCCACCCCCCCTAAGTTTTAGATGCACTATTGTTAAGTGACTGTCCCACTGGATGTCATAAGGTGAATGCACCAATTTGTAAGTCGCTCTGGATAAGAGCGTCTGCTAAATGACTTAAATGTAATGTAAATGTAAACACTGAAGGGGTGGGAGCTAGCGAACTAGTTCTGAAGGGCTCTGGACAGCCACAGTGTTTGCAGGCTTTTGTCATTGCACACACACCCAATCAGAATATTCCACAACCTGGACTCTGGGGTAGACGTAACATAGTAAAAGTACATCCCAGACACTCCACGTAGTATCATATGTTTTGTTTTGTTAGGTATGTATTTATTTCTGGACGTTCATCATCCATATTGTATGATATGTTGCAAATCACGATGCGTACAATATTTTACGAATTGCATTTCATACTATATGTTCTCGAATTTGCAAAACATGATATGTTACATATTACAATTTGTTATGGCTAACATTAGCTAGGTGGCTAACGTTAGCTAAGCTTTGATTTTATTTTGTTAAGATCCCCAGTAGCCAGCATCAATGGTAACAGCTAGTTTTACTGGCATCCGTCACATAACGAAAAAGACATTAGAGACAAAAGACTTTACAATTGACATACATTTTAAAACGTGTGTGTGTGTGTGTGCCAATACATAGACACAAAAGGTAGGTCACATGGGGAGAGGCATTGTGCCCGAAGGTGTTACTTTCTTTTTAGTTTTTTTATCCAGGTTTGCTGTTCACTTGCCTTATATGAGATTGAAGGGAGTTCCATGCGATCATGGCCCTCTATGGTGCTTTACGTCTCCTTGAATTTGTTCTGGACCTGAGGACTGTGAAAAAACCACCAGTAGCATGTCTGGCGGGGTAAGTGTGTGTGTGTGTGTGTGTCAGTGTTGTGTGTAAGTTGGCTATGCAAACAATTTGGAGTTTCCAACAAATTAATGTTTCTTATAAAAAGAAGAAGTGATGCAGTCAGTATTTCCTCAACTCTTAGCCAAGAGACACTGGCATGCATAGTACTGATATTTGCCCTCTGATTACAATGAAAAGCAAAATATGCTGCTCTGTTCTGAGCCAGCTGCACCTTAAACAGGTCCTTCTTTGCAGCACTTGACCATATGACTGGACAATAATCAAGATAAGATAAAAACTAGAGCCTGCAGAATGTGGAGTGGAGTGTGGTGTCAAAAAAGCAGAGCATATCTTTATAATAGACAAACCTCTCCCCATCTTTAGTACCATTGAATCAATATATTTTGACTATGACAGTTTACAATCTAAGGTAACATCAACTAATTTAGCCTCCTCAAGTTGTTCAACAGCCACACCATTCATTACCAGATTCAGCTGAGGTCTAGAACTTGGGGAATGATTTGTACAAAATATAATTTTAGTTTTAGAGATGTTCAGGACCAGTATATTAATGGCCACCCATTCTAGAACTGACCGCAACTATTTGTTTAGGGTTGTAGTGATTTCACTATATGTGGTTGCTGACTTCCTGGTAAAAATAGAAGAGTAGAGGGCCAAGACATCTGCCCTGCGGTTCACCACACTTGACATGTTAACATTAGAGAAGCTTCCATTAAAGAAAACCAACCAACCCTCTGTGTTCTATTAGATAGATAGCTCTGAATTCACAATATAGCAGAGGTTGAAAATACCACAACACAGGTTATGGTCAATAATATCCAAGGCTGCACTGAAATCTAACTGTATAATAATAATAACAGCTCCCACAATATTCCTATGGTGAATAAAATATCAAGCATAGACTGTATAATACGGAATATGCATTTTACATTATGAAAAAATGAAATGTGAAAACGTGTCACTGTCTCTTTAACAACCTGTCATTTGTGTCAGTGCTGAAAGTCTGTTAATGTTTTTGCAAGGAAATAGCATTGTATTTGGTCAAACACCATTTTGTCCTACAGTTTGCTAAGAGCTAGCAGCAAGGTGATAGGTTGGCTGTTAGAATCAGTGAAGGTCGCTTTACCAATCTTTGGTAGCAGAATGACTTTGGCCTCCCTCCAGGCCTGAGGACAAACACCTTCCTCGAGGCTCAGATGAAATATATTACAGATAGGACTGGCTACAGAGTCAGCTTCCATCCTCAGTAACTTTCCATCTAAGTTGTCAGTGCCAGAAGGTTTGTCATTATTGTTCGATAACAATCATTTTCCACCTCTCCCACACTGACTTTACAAAATTAAAACTTACATTGCTTTTCTTTCATTATATGTTTTTGTATGCATGAATAGGACTGCTCACTGTTCATTGTTGGCATTTCTTGCCTAAATTTTCCCACTTTGCCAATTAAGTAATTATGAAAATAATTGGCAACATCAAATGGTTTTGTGATGAATAAGACATCTGATTTGCTGAAAGATGGAGTTGTCTTTCTGCCTATAATTTCATTAAAAATATTCCAAAGTGTTTTTATATCATTGATCTTGGCTTCATAATACAGTTTTTTGTTCTTTCTGTTTCAACCATACAGTTTTCAATTCCTCGTCAATGCATGGAGCCTTAACAGTTCTAACAGTCAGTTTCTTTACAGGTCAATGTTTATAATTTTAAGAAGAAATTTCATAAACTCATCAAGTGTAGATTCTGGATGATTCTCATTAATCACACCAGACCAAAAAATATTTTAAACATCCACATAAGTCACAGCAAAATCTTTTGTATAATCTCACTATTTTAGGCCCAGCTTTTGGAACCTTGGCTTTCCTGGATATAGCAGCGCATCACTACATCCAACAGATACAGCGTTAGAACAAAGTTTGACAGTATTAGTAACATTTTTATCAATACAGATGGATGATATAGTTCCTGTAGTGTTTGTAAACACCATGGCTGTTGATTGTGGCCTGTGGAATATTGTCCCACTCCTTTTCAATGGCTGTGCGAAGTTGCTGGACACGCTGTCGTACACGTCGATCCAGAGAATCCCAAAAATGCTTAATGGTGACATGTCTGGTGAGTATGCATGCCATGGAAGAACTGAGAGATTTTCAGATTCCATTAATTGTGTACCGATCCTTGTGCATTATAATGCTGAAACTTGAGGTGATGGCGGCAGATGAATGGCACAACAATGGGCCTCAGGATCTCGTCATACTATTTCTGTGCATTCAAATTGCCATTGATTAAATTAAATTCTGTTGGTTGTCTGTAACTTATGCCTCCCCATACCATAACCCCACCGCCACCATGGGGCATTCTGTTCACAACGTTGACATCAGCAAGCCACTCGCCAACGCAATGCCATACACGTGACCTGCCGTGTTGAGGCCGGTTGGATGTACTGCCAAATTCTCTAAAATGAGGTTGGAGGCGGCTCATGGTAGAGATATTAACATTACATTCTCTGGCAACAGCTCTGGTAGACATTCCTGCAGTCATTATGCAAATTGCACGCTCCCTTAAACTTGAGACATCTGTGGCATTGTGTTGCGACAAAACTGCACATTTTAGAGTGGCCTTTTATTGTCCCCAGAACAAGGTGCACATGTGTAATGATCATGCTGTTTAATCAGCTTCTTGATATGCCACACCTGTCAGGTGGATGGATTATTTTGGCAATGGAAGAATGCTAACAGGGATGTAAATACATTTGTGCAAAAATTTGAGAGATTTGGAACATTTCTGGGATGTTTTATTTCAGCTCATGAAACATGGGACCAATACTTTACATGTTGAGTTTATATTTTTGTTCAGTGTAGATACTGACTGTTAGCACTTGGTGGCCTATAGCAACACCCTAAAATAATAGGCTTTTGATGATGCAGGTGAACCTGCAACCACAACACTTCAACTAGCGGTCGGGGTAGCCTAGTGGTGAGAGCGTTGGACTAGTAACCGGAAGGTTGCAAGTTCAAATCCCTGATGTACAAATCTCTCGTTCTGCCCCTGAACAGGCAGTTAACCCACTGTTCCTACGCTGTCATTGAAAATAAGAACTTGTTCTAAACTGACTTGCCTAGTTAAATAAATAAAAGGTTAAAGCTAGCTATCATGCTAAGTAGTTGCACATTTTCTAATTAGCTAAAATTGTCCATGAGATTCAAACACACAACTTTTGGGTTGCTAGACATTCGCATTATACGACCACCCTACTTTCATTTTTTACCTAAGTGACCTTCTGTCTTAGGTCTACTAATGTCCTAGATTTACATTTACTAGTCTATAAGACGAGGCTGTACATTCAAATAATTATTTTGAATCAAATAGCAGCAAAAACCTGCACGAACTACAGCCTGATCTTGGTGCGGAAATGGAACAGGGGTGTGGATGAGGCTGCTGCTGTAGGAGACAACGTCCTCTGGTCATTCCTTTGCATTGGGACAGCTACAAGAGCCATCTAACAGAGGGCTTCAGTTCATAGTACGATATTCTTCATCACACACAGCAATCAAAGCTCTTTAGCAATAGGGATGTATGTCTTGAGGGATTATTCCACACGTTCTGCCGATTACACATGCTTCACATTCCCATTCATAGACAGTTGATCATACAAACAATTACACATGCTCCACATTCCCATTCAGACAGTTGATCACACAAACAATTACACATGCTCCACATTCCCATTCAGACACAGTTGATCACACAAACAATTACACATGCTCCACATTCCCATTCACAGTTGATACAAACAATTACACATGCTCCACATTCCCATTCAGACACAGTTGATCACACAAACAATTACACATGCTCCACATTCCCATTCACAGTTAATACAAACGATTACACATGCTCCACATTCCCATTCATAGACAGTTGATCATACAAACAATTACACATGCTCCACATTCCCATTCATAGACAGTTGATCATACAAACGATTACACATGCTCCACATTCCCATTCACACAGTTGATACAAACGATTACACATGCTCCACATTCCCATTCACACAGTTGATACAAACGATTACACATGCTCCACATTCCCATTCACACAGTTGATACAAATGATTACACATGCTCCACATTCCCATTCAGACACAGTTGATACAAACGATTACACATGCTCCACATTCCCATTCACACAGTTGATACAAATGATTACACATGCTCCACATTCCCATTCAGACACAGTTGATACAAACGATTACACATGCTCCACATTCCCATTCACACAGTTGATACAAATGATTACACATGCTCCACATTCCCATTCAGACACAGTTGATACAAACGATTACACATGCTCCACATTCCCATTCACACAGTTGATACAAACGATTACACATGCTCCACATTCCCATTCACACAGTTGATACAAACGATTACACATGCTCCACATTCCCATTCAGACACAGTTGATACAAACGATTACACATGCTCCACATTCCCATTCACACAGTTGATACAAATGATTACACATGCTCCACATTCCCATTCAGACACAGTTGATACAAACGATTACACATGCTCCACATTCCCATTCATAGACAGTTGATCATACAAACAATTACACATGCTCCACATTCCCATTCACACAGTTGATACAAACGATTACACATGCTCCACATTCCCATTCACACAGTTGATACAAACGATTACACATGCTCCACATTCCCATTCATACACAGTTGATACAAACGATTACACATGCTCCACATTCCCATTCATACACAGTTGATACAAACGATTACACATGCTCCACATTCCCATTCATAGACAGTTGATCATACAAATATACTCGAAAACCTTATATACAATCACTTTTTTTTCTCTTATAATAAAAATGCAGTTTCTCTCAGTACAGAAATATTTATCTTCATAACATTCTTTAGTCATTTCAAGTTGGCAGCATTCTTTGTTTTTATTTGTTTCTAAGTGGCATAAAAGGAGTACAAATGCTTATTTAGGACTGGAGCTAGTATATACACTGAACAGATCAGCGTTCCACCTTTCTCAGATAATATTCAACTCTCAGAACAAGCTATGGGTGTACTACTGGACACTTTTACACAGCTCAAATAAATACCACTCATTCAAAGATGGCACACCAGGTCACTCCAACACCACATCCAAACTGAGAAAATGAAAAATAATCACTAGAAAATCAGCCTAAACATTTCTTTTAAAATGAATTAAAACAAAATGAGATATTTTCAAATCTGCTTAGAGTCAAGAGCAAAACATAAGCTGAGGAAAAAGATAAGTGCCATGGACTAAATATATATATTTTCACTTTTTTTTTACCAGACACACACAGCACAATGCACTAGTAATGCCTTTAAGAGGCCATCAACAGCGTTCCTTTCTTCTTTACAGTGACTTTCCGTTCCTGCTACACCCAGGAATAAAAAGTTACCCTGATTAAGATTAAAAATGGTACTTTTGATATCAGTTTTTTCTTTCTTGTATACGGTAAGTCTCAATGCAAAGGTTATGCCTCGTTATTTACATCTGTTTTGAATGCTACTAGCCCATTATCAGACTGAGTGAAATTGTAACTCAAGACAGCAATAATGTGAAATGTGTCTAGGTAAATGTAGGTTAAGATAGAAACTGGTTAAAAATGAAAAAAGACAACTGCCAAAACAATACGATTTACAGATAACTGTAAGTGAGTATATGTAGTTTGTTTGCGGCCACTGCTCAAATTACAATTGCAGATTTTTTTTCTAATTAAAAAAAACAAGATTTCCACCATTATTATTATCACGCATCATCACACTTCAAATGAACTTAAAAACGTGTTTTTACAGGGTGAATAAATTACAATGGTCTACAACATGCAAAAAACCTGTGAGCTCCCACCTCTCAAGCCCTAGGGTTAACCATCACTAGTTTACAAGCAGGTACAGGACAGCTCACCCTGAAGTCAAAGCATGTCATACATTTCCATACCTTCAATGGTGAAAACATGAGTTTGATTTTAGACGTGAACTATCCCTTTAAGGCAGGCACAAACACAAAAGCATCAGGCTCTTCATAAAGTCTGACACAGAAAACATTAACACACAGAAAACAAAAACCAAACATAGGCTGCAGAAGCAGACGACACGTGATAACGATGTTAAAAAAAAGAAAAACAATAAATAAACATTCAATAAAAGGACAAACTTCGTATTTGGCAGGTATGCACAGTGTCTGTCAAAAAACAGAATCACTTGGGGGAAAGTTCCAGAGTCCTCTTCTTCCTCTTCTGGGGAAAGCACCAATATGGGTATGGTGGTGTGACCTTGTGATGTCACACTGGCTATGATGGGCGGTGAGGCAGTGGAAGAAGACTCCTCTATCGGCTTGACGACCTGGCCTTGGGTATGTGAAAGGACCCTAGCCTACCAGAGGCCTAGGAAGAGATAAGGGGTCGGACTTGTTGTGTGCAGTACATTATTTCCTATGGGCTTGTTCCCCCACCCCGCTTGTTCCCCCACCCCGCTTGTTCCCCCACCCCGCTTGTTCCCCCTGCCGGACAGCTGCGCCCCTCTGGCTACCGGATCCTGGTGAACAGGTTTAAAACAGACACAGACTCCTGCAGAGGAAGAGAGCAGGGGTCAGATCTCTAAAACACAAGAATCCTCTATATCAGCTGAGACAGTGGTTTTGCTTATTGGGTTGTTATTGGTAACAAAATGGTAGACTTCATATGGGGCAAACCCAGCACAAAGATCTATGTTCGCCAATCAATATGAGGTGCCTGGCTACCTTGGTGGACCTCATCTTGCTGAAGACGTTCCAGAAGCGCAGAGTCTCGTCTCCAGCTCCTGTGACGATGGCCTCTCCGTCTGGGGACATGGCCAGGTAAAGCACTCTGTAGGAGTGGCCTGTGAGTTTGGCCACCTGTGTGAGGGAGGGGTACTTCCACACTAAGATCTGGTTCTGGGAGTAGCCGTGTGTGCTTACCTGGAGGTAAAAATGATTTCCTTTAAAAAGGGCCTGTCTTTGTGCCAAATATATGGAAAATATCACATTTCATACAAATTTTTGTTTCCCACAGAATGACCCTAAAAAGCCGCCCCTACCTACGTACCAGTTCATTGGTGTGCTTGGACCAGGCCAGGTTGCAGACCTGGGAGCCCGTGTCGGTGCACTGCAGGGGCTGGCCTGTCAGGGTGTTCCAGAAGCGGATGCAGCGGTCGGCCGTGCCCCCTCCAGACGCCAGCAGGCCATGCTGATGAGGGGACCAGGCGATGGCCTTCACTGCTGCCAGGTGCTCCGTGTACTGCTGCACCGGGAGAACGCTGGAGTGGTTCCACACCAGCAGCTATGGGGAGGGATTGTTATTTTTCTGGGAAGTTAATGCCATAGGATAAGGTTTTAGCAGGAGTGTACAATAGTTATTCAAGAGGTTTGTGTTTGTCCTGTAATCCCCCTGAGGCCAGTAGCTGGTGGTCTGTGCTGTGTGTACCTTGAAGTCATTTCCCCCTGAGGCCAGAAGCTGGTGGTCTGTGCTGTGTGTACCTTGTTGTCATTTCCCCCCCCAAGGCCAGTAGCTGGTGGTCTGTGCTGTGTGTACCTTGTAATTTCCCCCTGAGGCCAGAAGCTGGTGGTCTGTGCTGTGTGTACCTTGTTGTCATTTCCCCCCCAAGGCCAGTAGCTGGTGGTCTGTGCTGTGTGTACCTTGTAATTTCCCCCTGAGGCCAGAAGCTGGTGGTCTGTGCTGTGTGTACCTTGATGTCATTTCCCCCTGAGGCCAGAAGCTGGTGGTCGGTGCTGTGTGTACCTTGTTGTCATTTCCCCCTGAGGCCAGAAGCTGGTGGTCTGTGCTGTGTGTACCTTGTAATTTCCCCTGAGGCCAGTAGCTGGTGGTCGGTGCTGTGTGTACCTTGTAATTTCCCCTGAGGCCAGTAGCTGGTGTTCTGTACTGTGTGTACCTTGTAATTTCCCCTGAGGCCAGTAGCTGGTGGTCGGTGCTGTGTGTACCTTGTTGTCATTTCCCCCTGAGGCCAGAAGCTGGTGGTCTGTGCTGTGTGTACCTTGTAATTTCCCCTGAGGCCAGTAGCTGGTGGTCTGTGCTGTGTGTACCTTGTAATTTCCCCTGAGGCCAGTAGCTGGTGGTCGGTGCTGTGTGTACCTTGTTGTCATTTCCCCCTGAGGCCAGTAGCTGGTGGTCGGTGCTCCACTTGAGGCCGCAAACTTCCTGTCGGTGTCCCTGGAGACGTCGTTCTGACTGGAGGGGCGGGGCTCGGATGTCCCTCTGCAGGATAACCCTGTCACGACTGCCAGATGACAACTGGTCGGCATTCCACGCCAACGCACCTAGAGAGAAAGATTTAGCAAAAAATATAGAAAACAGCTGAAATGCACTCAGTTTTCATAGTTTTCTTTTGACTTAAGGATGAATATTTCATGATGAAGCCATAGCAATAGAATTACTAGATATTATATTCCATTGTTGCAGCACTACCGAGGAGAAGCTCTCATCTTCCCTCTGTAGGACAGCCAGCCTCCTCCTACTCACCCACTCTGGCTGTGTGTCCCTCCAGTACTGACAGTTTCTTCCCTGCTGCCGCGTCCCAGATCTGTACATAGCCCTTATGAGTCCCCACCGCTACTAAGTTCCCCTTGAGAAACCACACACACAAAAGAGTACAATAACCAGACACACATGGCATCAGGGCAAATCCATCACACCCCCTGAAGCGTATAGAGCCAGGACTACAGAGCCCTGGAGGTATAGGGTAAACTGTAAATAAGGGGTGTACATGACAACACATAGGAGTTAAAGCAGACAGACTCACCCTCTCTGACCAGCCCACTGACGTGACAGAGTCCCCTTCCACTGACAAGTCACACAGACGCGTCACCTGAAGACCAAAAGACACAATCCATAGATTGTCAATTTCCAACTCACATCATATGAAAGAGTTTACGAGAGAGGCATTTGCGATAAATGGAGACAGTGTCACTGATTTCAGTGTGATAACACAAACATTCACACACACACCTGGCTAGTGCAGGCGCTCCAGAGGTAGACGCAGGTTCCCAGGCCGACACTGAGGACGTTGAGGGAGGACCAGTCCACCAGGTTGAGATAGAAGTCATCCTGCAGCTCTGGAGCATCAAGCACCTTGAAGGGGATCTTCGAGATCTTACGCGTGGGTTTCCTAGGCGACCGTAACAGCTTCTGACTACAAGGAGGGAGACAAGACGGATGACTCATTCAATGTGACACAGAAAATACTCATTATAATGAAATGAGAGGGAGAGGAGAACTAGAATACCACTGTTAGCCATATAATATAAAACCAATGCATAGGTGAAAGTGGTGAATACCTGTTGCTGCTAACAGGAGACAAGGAGTATGGAGACACTGTGTTGCCATCCTCAGGTAGAGATCGTTTGGCACTGACAGAATACTGTCAACACAAACAACTGGCATATTTAGTGTCAAAGGTAAACATGTTGTACGACTAACAAATTAAAACTGCAGCACACACAATACACTAGCCCTGGTAGCTTTGAAAAAGATGCTATTCCAACAGAATGTATAAGGGCCTATGTTAAGTACACTGAAGAGGCTCCTCTTGGCGGGGGTGGAGGGCTGGAGGCGACGGTCCTCTGACTGGGGATCCTGGACCTTCTCTATGCCTGCCCCCAGCAGCTCATTCTTCAGTAGGGCAGAGTACGCCAGACCGTCCGCTAGGAGGGAAGGGGTATGTTAATCTCCATTTTAATGGGAATGAATGAATAAAACAGATTCAATGCACACTACAGAAACACAATAAATTCAACTGAGTCAAGAGGCTCACCTTTGCTAGTGTCTGTAGTGCCATCCTTTGTCTTCCTGTTCTGATTGTGAGACTTCTCATTCTCCTACACAACAACATTAACAGTGACTAATATGTAGAGACATTAGAGGAGCGCTTCATTGGTTTATAGTTAATCCATGAGGTGTGCTTTGATCATGGGGTGAAATACAGTAGATGATTTGATGCTGGATAGTAAACAATACCGGAGAAGCCTTTGTAACCAAACTTCCGGAAGTAATCAAGGCACTCATGTAGTGGAACAATTTTAAAAGCCTTTATTGTTTAATGCATAGCAAAAAATGTTAAATGCACCGACATGTTGCGGCTACAACACCCTTCATTAGGGTGACAGAAAACAGAAACCCAGCAACTGACACGATCAACACAGATAAAACTCGGGGCACAAAAAAAATCCCAAAGTTCATTGTGGGGGGACTCACGTTGATGCGGTGGAAGTTGACGCTCCAGTTGGCGCCGGCGCGGGAGGGGATGAAGCGGTCGCCATGTTTGCTTGGTGACGACAGGGGGGAGTTGGTGGGTGTCAGGGCTCGTACTGTATCTATGGCCTTCTTCATGGGGAGAGAGAAGGGGATACAGGGTCAGAGAGGGACTCGTTCACAGAGAGGACAATTGAACCACGAAAGATGAGAAAAGGACAACCATTGCACATTAATAGCTCATGAGATCTGCAGAGACCAGGCGAGATAAACAATTAACCAAGGGGGTTTCGTGATTCACGGATGAGGTGTTCAATAGAGATACAGTTAAAAGGAATGCTCTAAGATGTAGCCTATGGAGAGAGGAGGGGTGAAACTCGACGTAAAGTAAACAGGAGGGGTCAAGGAGGAGGTGGTTTTAATGCAGACAAAACATCAGGGGATCTGACAGAGCGACTAAATGAATAAAACCATAACTTTTAGACTTCACACACTGTTGGACAGCAAAGCTCTCGTGTCACACATCAGACATCCTCTTCAGTCTTCACAAAGCAGTTTTGTTATTAAACATGTAAGGGGTGAGCCAGTATCAGACTATTGTCAAGCTAATCTGAAAAAATCTTAGTCTTTGTTTCAGTAGCTGTCAACTTCAAACACTGACAGTGTGTTCTGCTTAGGCTAAATGTATGTCTGATATAGTTTAGCAAGAAAATAATACACAAACTGGTTCTCTAGTACAGCCTACTGGTACACCTGACATAATTTCAGGGGATTTGTATCTCTTACAGATGCCAACATCTAGATGTATTTGTCTGAATTGGTTGGCACACTCAGCTGACAGCATAATGTTCAGGGATTTCAAGAGTAAGTTCTAGTTCAGTTGATGGGGCGTAGCATATGTTGACCATATGTCAGATCCCCTGATGTTTTGTCTGCATGTTGACCATATGCTACGCCCCACTGAACTGGTCAACATATGCTACGCCCCATCAACTGAACTAGAACTTACTCTTGAAATCCCTGAACATTATGCTGTCAGCTGAGTGTGCCAACCAATTCAGACAAATACATCTAGATGTTGGCATCTGTAACATCATATGCCACCTCAATACAGAATGATATTGTGCAACACAAGTCAATCCAGAATAATACACAACTTTTATTGAGTCTATACACTTACTAAAGGGCTGGCATTCTCGTTCTGGATGTTGATCTGCCTGAGCAGCCGACACTCATAGTCCTGGTCCATGTCTGTAAAGGAGCACATTTACATTGTCATTTAACGAACTCTTATCCAGAGCAACTACGGCTAAGTACCTTGCTCAAGGGCACATCTACAGATTTTTCACCTAGTCGGCTCGCAGATTTGAACCAGCAACCTTCTGGTTACCAGCACAATGCTCTTAACTGCTAGGCTACCTGCCGCCCTACAACAGGGACGTAGTAGACCAACTCATTATTTGGACACTGTAGCAACAGCAACAAAAATTTGAGCTTCAATTGGACAAATGCAGGTAAGTCCCTCCTCATTTTGTTCCATTTCACTCTATAAATTCACCCCAGAAAAGATACATCATGGATATAACTTCAAACATTGTCATCTACACAGATCCTCAAAAAAGTATACTTTTTTATTTAACTAAGTAAGTCAGTTAAGAACAAATTCTTATTTACAATGACGGCCTTGTTAACTGCCTTGTTCAGGGGCAGAACGACACATTTTTACTTTGCCAACTCAGGGATTCGACCCAGCAACCTTTTGGTTACTGGCCCAACGCTCTAACCACAAGGCTACCTGCCGCCTCCATGACAGTGTCTCCCAACCAGGGGTACTTGGCCTACTGGTAAAATTGACTTGACTTCAGCAGTACTCCTGGCAGAGCAAATTTTACTTGGTGGTACAGTAACCCAAAAAGGTTGGGAACCACTACTATATTATACTGTGTGGTGTATATAAACTCAACACCTCAGATTCATGGCACTGCTTTTACTTCTGGAAATTGTACCCAACTATTGGGGTCGTTTTGTGTGGAGACTTGACCAGCTGGTTCACTAATCTCGATTTATCTTCTGTCGTGCTTGTTGTGTATATAGTATCATCAGAAACCTGTTGGCATTGCTTATTGATGTCGTGACCTGTAAACTTAGCCCATTGACAGAAGGCCTCAGAACGGGTGAGCATCACTTCCATCCCATAACTAACATCACGCTTGTCACTTTCATGTATCTCGATGGGAGTGGAAATATGCGGATTTCTTGGAATTTCGTATTAAAGTTCTTACCAGTCTGCTCAACAAATACTAATCGATGTTGTAGACAGCTAACGTTAGCTAATTAGTCGACAAAACCTGAGTGCTCGTTGCACTAGCTAGCTACAAAGCCAACGTTAGCTAGTTAGGCATTAATAGCTAGCTAACGTAGTTCAAGACAAGAGAGCCAACATGGGCGCCACTTTTAAACACCATTAGATAAGGCCACTGATAGTAGCTAGACTACCATTAACACGCTGAATAGGCTACAAGTTAGCACTATCTAGCTAACGTTAGCTATTGTGATTGTTTATCTCCAAACGTTCGAACTTGTTTCTCACACAATTATTTTTCAGATTGACCTACCGTGCAGCGTCAAAGACTCTCAGTTATGCACCAAGTTTGAGACGGTTTGTTTGGCTAGATTTTTTGTAAAATAAATAAATTTTATTTATTCTCCAGCCCAGACAGAGACAAATGTTTAGACCAACAAATCGAACAAACGCTCGACTGGGATTCGCAAAGCAACATGGGAATGGCGCGGTGACGTCACTGTTTTTGAATCACACATTTTACGTCGCCAAGGGAACAGAGGGTTTCCACTAGTTAGCACAGCCACAAAGTCAACACTAAGCTTTTCGGTCATAATTTAAGGTTAGGGTTAAGCATGACGTTAGCAGTATGGTTAAGGTTAGGTGTACAATCAGATTTTATGAAGAGAAATGGTAGAAAAAGTTTTTTTTTTTTTACATTGTGTTTATGGTAACGAAGGACTACCAGGCATAGGGGCCGGCAGGGAGGTGAAACCAGTGACCATAGTTTCTAAACCATCTTTGATGAAACATCTTTAAGAGGACATTACTGTGCTAAAGATATTTACCATTGATAACCCAATCATAAAAAATGCAATTACTTTGAAGTGAAACTAAGATGAAAGAAGAAGCATCATAATGGGATAGTCTTTTTGTTACAGTTGAGACATTTCATTGAAAGCTAATAATGGGCTCGTTTGACTAGTAAGGCTAAAGCAACCGACTGTAATCTGCAACATAAAATGTTTTCTTTATAATGTCGAAATAAACATGTCTCCAACCCCCATATCACACACTCATGAACTGAAATCATATGTGTGTTCAATATACAATCAATTGAGAGAGAGCCTCAAATATCACACTAATTTGTATATATCCCAGGTAAATTAGATTATGTTAATGATAGGTCGTTTGCGAACGAGTCGGCTCTTATCGGTGAACGTTGGGAGCCGGCTCACATATCAGAAGAGCCAAATATATTTATATTTAAAAAAATAACATATAAATAATCAAAATATTTAAATGAATATAACTAACTCATTCAAAGAACGAAAAAAATAAAATAATATAGTCCTAAATTGCCAAGCGCAGACACATTCGTTCTGACCGTCTGCTCAGACTAAGCCGCACCTGCTGTTCCTCTCAATCAGACACGCTGTGTTAACCAATGAACCAAAGATGCGCGAGGGAGGGCGGAGCCAACTCGCTCACCATCACACACGTAGCAGACGAAGAGAGAACGGTAGGACAGCTGTGAAAACAACAGCTGGAAAATGAGTCTAAAGCACAGTAGCATTTCGATGCATTTTAATAAACAAGACAATGTTAGAGCACAGTGTAGAATTTGCCAAAACAAAATCTCATATTAAAGCCGGTTCTACGCACAAGCTACACCGGTTTATGCGGCTTCGAGAAACTAGCGGGCCTGCTAGTGATAGTGGTGGAGCCAGTACCACTCAGTCAAGTAGGCCTACTCCGCGACCCACAGCACCAAAGTCTATGTCTGTAGCAAAACAAGGCCAAATTGATATTGCATTGGCTAAAATGATTGCCACCGATTTCCAGCCATTTTCGATCGTGGAGGACAGAGGTTTTAGAAATTATAGCAATAGTCTAAATCCAATGTACACAATTCAAAGCAGGAAAACCCTTTCAAAATCACTTATTCCACAACTGTATGGGAGCACACAGGCATCAGTGCTGGAAAGAGTCCAAAAAGCTACTGCAGTTTGCCTTAACACTGTAACATAAGCAAAGCCATGAAAATCTTAAAATGGACCCATCATCCATGTCTTGCCCACACAATCAACCTGATTGTAAGAGATTCTCTGAAGGAGCACAGTAGGTGCTGAAAAACTCAAGTCTACACAACGCCAGATGGGGATGCCTGAGCTGAGGCCTAAACAAGACTGCACTACAAGGTGGAATTCAACATGTTATATGTTGAAGCGGTTTCTTGAGTCAAAGGATGCCATCATCTCTACCCTGGTCATTGTTAATGCACCTGTTGATGCTCTGACCCAAGAGGAATGGGAGGTGGTGGAGGAGGTGTGCAGAGTCCTGGAACCCTTTGAGCAGGTTACTGTGGAGATCAGTGGAGAGAGGTAGAGTAAGCAGTTATTACTACATCATTATTTAATCCAGTATTTTATATGTATATGAGCAGTAGATGAGAATGTAGAATCAGTAGACAAAACATGAACCTGAACTAATAAGTTACTGTTCTCTCTTTTCAGCTGTGTGACAGCCTCAAAAGTGAAACTCCCGTGTAAGGGTCTGCAGCAAATCACAGCCAGCCGTCAGAGAGAAGCAAATGTAACCACAGGACATGCGACAGAGTTGATGGACACCCTATGTTCATCAATGGACAGAAAGTTCCACAGAATGGAATATGATCACATGCTATCAGAAACCGCTGCACTTGACCCCAGGTTTAAGAAGTTAGCCTTCAGTGATGCCAGAGTGATTGATGAGGCTCTTCAAAGAATAACCTCAGCAGCAGGGAGGGACAGCCCCAGCAGTCAGCTGGCTCAGGCACCAGGGCAACAGGGCAACAGGATGAAGAGGGAGCAGAAAACCAGCAGTAGTGCCACAAACATCTGCTGTTTGACGAGAGAGCAACTGGGGATGCAGCACAAAGGAATCCTTCAGCAGATGCCATAATGGAGGTCATTTATTTCCATTTTTGGGATGTTGCAGTTTTGCAAATGGTTATTTATTTTTCTTTGATATGGTGCAATATTCTATTACGCTGCTTTGATTGTATTAGTTTTGAATGGTTAGATTTATATGTACTTTGTTTAAATACATTAAAAAGTTATACTTTAAATGCAAATGTTTAATAGCATTCCTTTTCATAACAAACCAATGCATTTTTAAATACTTTGTGGTTAAGGTAGAGAATGATTTCATTTAACAATTTAATTAGAATTGTTTTAACACCAATCATAGTGAAACTATCGCAAACTGTTTGATTTGAAAAAATACAAAACATACATTTTTTGAAAGAGCCGTTTGGGAGTCAAAAGAGCTGTCTCTTTTTGGTGAGCTGAGCCAAACGAGCCGGCTCACAGAGCTGGAATGCCCATCACTAGTTTCTGTTTCAGTCATGTCTTTGGTCATGTTTGAGTGGGTCAAACAAAAACACCCTAATGTTTGGTTGACTGCTCCTACAGTTTTGCTTTGGTACTACAATTTAACTTTTGCCCGGCCCAGAAAGACAATTTCCATACACGGCCACATAGAGACGTCAGTTACCTCAGAAGTTAGTTCATAGCTAGCTAGCTAAGTTAGCCACACAATGCTACCGTAGCTAGTTAGCTTGTTGTACCTGTTGTTGGCACTTGTTGACTCGTGGTGTTGTGCCAGTCCCCGCTTCACTGCCATACCAGCCTGTTGATCCAGCATTACTATTCCCTAGCTTGGAGTGATCACAGAGCTCAGCGGTCCTGTAGGCTACTGGTCCTCACTTAACCG
This sequence comes from Oncorhynchus gorbuscha, assembly GCF_021184085.1. Lineage (NCBI taxonomy): Eukaryota > Metazoa > Chordata > Actinopteri > Salmoniformes > Salmonidae > Oncorhynchus > Oncorhynchus gorbuscha. The sequence continues at coordinate 37,525,687 of NC_060194.1, read as the reverse complement.
AGTCTACCAACACCGAGACAGACAGTCCACACTTGACAATGCCAGTAAGATAGCTTCATATGGGCAGGAGTATAACTTTCTCTCGAAGCATCTGAAGCCGATACAGCAGCAATTGAAGCATACACAGATATACACAGCATTGGAACACACTTTTATGTGAATTCACCATCTGTGGCTGCAGAGGGCACACTGCCGGTCAGTGCTGGAGAGGTTCCTCTGGGAGTCGAGGCAGCAGGCAGGGCACTTTTGTGTCACCCCAGGTGAGTCGGCACCAGGCTCACCCAGAGCCCTCTGTTGCACATATGTTTGTGTATATTAATTGTCCTGCGTTTTCCCCGCATTCCCAGCATAAGGCGCTCATAGATTCAGGCGCAGCTGGGAACTTTATTGACAGATCACTTGCCCATAGTTTAGGGATCCCTATTGTTCCAGTGGATATGCCCTTCCCAGTTCACACCCTAGATAGTTGACCATTGGGGTCGGGGCTAATTAGGGAGACCACCGCTCCACTGGGCATGGTTACGTGGGAGGATCACAAGGATAATTTTTTTATCTTCCCTTATTGATTCTCCTGCCTTTCCCGTGGTGCTGTGTATACCCTGGTTGGCCTGTCATGACCCCACTATTTTGTGGCAACAGAGGGCTCTCACGGGATAGTCACGAGAGTGCTCGGGGAGGTGTTTAGGGGTTTCCGTCAGTGCGACTACGATGGAAAGTCCAGACCAGGTCTCCACCGTGCGCATCCCCTCTGAATATGCCGATTTGGTTCTCGCTGTCATGTTTGTCATTTATTATCATGTCTTGTCCCTGTGCTCCCCATTCTATTCGTTTCCCTCTGCTGGTCTTATTAGGTTCTTTCCCTCTTTCTATCCCTCTCTCTCCCCCTCCCTCTCTCACTCTCTCGCTCTCTCTTCTCTCTATCGTTCCGTTCCTGCTCCCAGCTGTTCCTATTCCCCTAATCAATCATTTAGTCTTCCCACACCTGTTCCCGATCCTTTCCCCTGATTAGAGTCCCTATTTCTTCCTTTGTGTTCCGTTCCTGTCCTGTCGGTTCCTTGTTTAGAATTCACCGTGCTGTGATTGTGTATCGCCCTGTCGTGTCGTGTTTTCCTCAGATGCTGCGTGGTGAGCAGGTGTCTGAGTCTGTCTGGTTCGAGTGCCTTCCCGAGGCAACCTGCTGTTCACCTGCTGTTCAAGATCGAGTCTCCAGTTTGTCCTCGTCATTTCGAGTGAAAGTTGTGTTTTTTTGTTTGTATTCACTTTACTGGATTAAAGACTCTGTTTTCGCCAAGTCGCTTTTGGGTCCTCTTTCACCTGCATGACAGAAGGAACCGACCAAGGAATGGACCCAGCGACTTCAGACGCTCGTTACACTGCCGTCGAGATCCAAGGAGCCATGCTCGGCAGACACGAGCAGGAATTGTCTGCTGCTCGCCATGCCGTGGAGAACCTGGCCGCTCAGGTTTCCGACCTCTCTGGACAGTTCCAGAGTCTACGTCTCGTGCCACCTGTTACTTCCTGGCCTGCCGAGCCTCCAGAACCTAGGGTTAATAACCCACCTTGCTACTCCGGGCAGCCCACTGAGTGCCGCTCCTTTCTCACGCAGTGTGAGATTGTGTTCTCTCTCCAACCCAACACATACTCTAGAGAGAGAGCTCGGGTTGCTTACGTCATTTCACTCCTTACTGGCCGGGCTCGAGAATGGGGCACAGCTATCTGGGAGGCAAGGGCTGATTGCTCTAACAAGTTCCAGAACTTTAAAGAGGAGATGATTCAGGTTTTTGACCGTTCAGTTTTTGGTGGGGAGGCTTCTAGGGCCCTGGCTTCCTTATGCCAAGGTGAACGGTCCATAACGGATTATTCTATTGAGTTTCGCACTCTTGCTGCCTCTAGTGAGTGGAACGAGCCGGCGCTGCTCGCTCGTTTTCTGGAGGGACTCCACGCAGTGGTTAAGGATGAGATTCTCTCCCGGGAGGTTCCTTCAGATGTGGACTCTTTGATTGCTCTCGCCATCCGCATAGAACGACGGGTAGATCTTCGTCACCGGGCTCGTGGAAGAGAGCTCGCATCAACGGTGTTTCCCTGCTCCGCATCGCAACCATCTCCCTCCTCTGGCTTTGAGACTGAGCCCATGCAGCTGGGAGGGATTCGCATCTCGACTAAGGAGAGGGAACGGAGGATCACCAACCGCCTGTGCCTCTATTGCGGAGTTGCTGGACATTTTGTTAATTCATGTCCAGTAAAAGCCAGAGCTCATCTGTAAGCGGAGGGCTACAGGTGAGCGCAACTACTCAAGTCTCTCCATCAAAATCCTGTACTACTTTGTCGGTCCATCTACGCTGGACCGGTTCGGGTGCTACATGTAGTGCCTTGATAGACTCTGGGGCTGAGGGTTGTTTCATGGACGAAGCATGGGTTCGGAAACATGACATTCCTTTCAGAGAGTTAGAGAAGCCTACGCCCATGTTCGCCTTAGATGGTAGTCATCTTCCCAGTATCAGATTTGAGACACTACCTTTAACCCTCACAGTATCTGGTAACCACAGTGAGACTATTTCTTTTTTGATTTTCCGTTCACCGTTTACACCTGTTGTTTTGGGTCATCCCTGGCTAGTATGTCATAATCCTTCTATTAATTGGTCTAGTAATTCTATCCTATCCTGGAACGTTTCTTGTCATGTGAAGTGTTTAATGTCTGCCATCCCTCCCGTTTCTTCTGTCCCTACTTCTCAGGAGGAACCTGGCGATTTGACAGGAGTGCCGGAGGAATATCATGATCTGCGCACGGTCTTCAGTCGGTCCCGAGCCAACTCCCTTCCTCCTCACCGGTCGTATGATTGTAGTATTGATCTCCTTCCGGGGACCACTCCTCCTCGGGGTAGACTATACTCTCTGTCGGCTCCCGAACGTAAGGCTCTCGAGGATTATTTGTCTGTGTCTCTTGACGCCGGTACCATAGTGCCTTCTTCCTCTCCGGCCGGGGCGGGGTTCTTTTTGTTAAGAAGAAGGACGGTACTCTGCGCCCCTGCGTGGATTATCGAGGGCTGAATGACATAACGGTTAAGAATCGTTATCCGCTTCCCCTTATGTCATCAGCCTTCGAGATTCTGCAGGAGCCAGGTGCTTTACTAAGTTGGACCTTCGTAACGCTTACCATCTCGTGCGCATCAGAGAGGGGGACGAGTGGAAAACGGCGTTTAACACTCCGTTAGGGCATTTTGAGTACCGGGTTCTGCCGTTCGGTCTCGCCAATGCGCCAGCTGTTTTTCAGGCATTAGTTAATGATGTTCTGAGAGACATGCTGAACATCTTTGTTTTTGTCTATCTTGACGATATCCTGATTTTTTCTCCGTCACTCGAGATTCATGTTCAGCACGTTCGACGTGTTCTACAGCGCCTTTTAGAGAATTGTCTCTACGTAAAGGCTGAGAAGTGCTCTTTTCATGTCTCCTCCGTTACTTTTCTCGGTTCCGTTATTTCCGCTGAAGGCATTCAGATGGATTCCGCTAAGGTCCAAGCTGTCAGTGATTGGCCCGTTCCAAGGTCACGTGTCGAGTTGCAGCGCTTTTTAGGTTTCGCTAATTTCTATCGGCGTTTCATTCGTAATTTCGGTCAAGTTGCTGCCCCTCTCACAGCTCTTACTTCTGTCAAGACGTGTTTTAAGTGGTCCGGTTCCGCCCAGGGAGCTTTTGATCTTCTAAAAGAACGTTTTACGTCCGCTCCTATCCTCGTTACTCCTGACGTCACTAGACAATTCATTGTCGAGGTTGACGCTTCAGAGGTAGGCGTGGGAGCCATTCTATCCCAGCGCTTCCAGTCTGACGATAAGGTTCATCCTTGCGCTTATTTTTCTCATCGCCTGTCGCCATCTGAGCGCAACTATGATGTGGGTAACCGTGAACTGCTCGCCATCCGCTTAGCCCTAGGCGAATGGCGACAGTGGTTGGAGGGGGCGACCGTTCCTTTTGTCGTTTGGACAGACCATAAGAACCTTGAGTACATCCGTTCTGCCAAACGACTTAATGCCCGTCAAGCTCGTTGGGCGTTGTTTTTCGCTCGTTTCGAGTTTGTGATTTCTTACCGTCCGGGTAGCAAGAACACCAAGCCTGATGCCTTATCCCGTCTGTTTAGTTCTTCTGTGGCTTCTACTGATCCCGAGGGGATTCTTCCTTATGGGCGTGTTGTCGGGTTAACAGTCTGGGGAATTGAAAGACAGGTTAAGCAAGCACTCACGCACACTGCGTCGCCGCGCGCTTGTCCTAGTAACCTCCTTTTCGTTCCTGTTTCCACTCGTCTGGCTGTTCTTCAGTGGGCTCACTCTGCCAAGTTAGCTGGTCATCCCGGTGTTCGAGGCACTCTTGCGTCTATTCGCCAGCGCTTTTGGTGGCCGACTCAGGAGCGTGACACGCGCCGTTTCGTGGCTGCTTGTTCGGACTGCGCGCAGACTAAGTCGGGTAACTCTCCTCCTGCCGGTCGTCTCAGACCGCTCCCCATTCCTTCTCGACCATGGTCTCACATTGCCTTAGACTTCATTACCGGTCTGCCTTTGTCTGCGGGGAAGACTGTGATTCTGACGGTTGTCGATAGGTTCTCTAAGGCGGCACGCTAAACTTCCTTCCGCTAAGGAGACGGCACAAATCATTATCGAGAATGTATTCAGAATTCATGGCCTCCCGTTAGACGCCGTTTCAGACAGAGGCCCGCAATTCACGTCACAGTTTTGGAGGGAGTTCTGTCGTTTGATTGGTGCGTCCGTCAGTCTCTCTTCCGGGTTTCATCCCCAGTCTAACGGTCAAGCAGAGAGGGCCAATCAGACGATTGGTCGCATACTACGCAGCCTTTCTTTCAGAAACCCTGCGTCTTGGGCAGAACAGCTCCCCTGGGCAGAATACGCTCACAATTCGCTTCCTTCGTCTGCTACCGGGTTATCTCCGTTTCAGAGTAGTCTGGGTTACCAGCCTCCTCTGTTCTCATCCCAGCTTGCCGAGTCCAGCGTTCCCTCCGCTCAAGCGTTTGTCCAACGTTGTGAGCGCACCTGGAGGAGGGTGAGGTCTGCACTTTGCCGTTACAGGGCACAGACTGTGAGAGCCGCCAATAAACGCAGGATTAAGAGTCCAAGGTATTGTTGCGGCCAGAGAGTGTGGCTTTCCACTCGCAACCTTCCTCTTACGACAGCTTCTCGTAAGTTGACTCCCGCGGTTCATTGGTCCGTTCCGTGTTTCCCAGGTCGTCAATCCTGTCGCTGTGCGACTGCTTCTTCCGCGACATCTTCGTCGCGTCCATCCTGTCTTCCATGTCTCCTGTGTTAAGCCCTTTCTTCGCACCCCGTTCGTCTTCCCTCCCCCTCCCGTCCTTGTCGAGAGCGCACCTATTTACAAGGTACATAAGATCATGGACATGCGTTCTCGGGGACGGGGTCACCAATACTTAGTGGATTGGGAGGGTTACGGTCCTGAGGAGAGGAGTTGGGTTCCGTCTCGGGACGTGCTGGACCGTTCACTCATTGATGATTTCCTCCGTTGCCGCCAGGATTCCTCCTCGAGTGCGCCAGGAGGCGCTCGGTGAGTGGGGGGTACTGTCATGTTTGTCATTTATTATCATGTCTTGTCCCTGTGCTCCCCATTCTATTCGTTTCCCTCTGCTGGTCTTATTAGGTTCTTTCCCTCTTTCTATCCTCTCTCTCCCCCTCCCTCTCTCACTCTCTCGCTCTCTCTTCTCTCTATCGTTCCGTTCCTGCTCCCAGCTGTTCCTATTCCCCTAATCAATCATTTAGTCTTCCCACACCTGTTCCCGATCCTTTCCCCTGATTAGAGTCCCTATTTCTTCCTTTGTGTTCCGTTCCTGTCCTGTCGGTTCCTTGTTTAGAATTCACCGTGCTGTGATTGTGTATCGCCCTGTCGTGTCGTGTTTTCCTCAGATGCTGCGTGGTGAGCAGGTGTCTGAGTCTGTCTGGTTCGAGTGCCTTCCCGAGGCAACCTGCTGTTCACCTGCTGTTCAAGATCGAGTCTCCAGTTTGTCCTCGTCATTTCGAGTGAAAGTTGTGTTTTTTTGTTTGTATTCACTTTACTGGATTAAAGACTCTGTTTTCGCCAAGTCGCTTTTGGGTCCTCTTTCACCTGCATGACACTCGCCTTCTGTAAGAAGAAGGCGACTCAAATACCACCCCATCGATGGGGGGGATTGTGCGATAAATCTCCTGGTAGACGCAGCACTTCCCAGGAGTCACTTGTATCCTCTGTCACCGGAGGAGACGGCGGCTATGGAAACATATGTCTCCGAGGAGCAGGGGTAAATTTGGCCCTCCACTTCACCTGCCTCCCCGAGTTTCTTTTTTGTGAAGAAGGATGGAGGTCTGTGCCCATCTATTGACTATCGAGGCATCAACCAGATCTAGGTGTGGTACATTTAGGTGTGGTACGAGTGTGTGGTACGAGATCAAGCTGTGGTACGAGTGGAAAACGGCATTTAGTACCACCTCAGGGCACTATGAGTACCTCGTCACACAGAGGAGCGGCCCATGGATCCCACTCCCATACTCCCGGCCTCTTGTCTGGTGGCACCGGTAGTGTGGGAGCTGGACGCGGACATCGAGCGGGCGTTATGTACAGAACCCCCCCCCATGTCCAACCGGGGCGTCTGTATGGTCCGTCTGTTGTTCGCGACCGTTTGATCTATTAGGCCCATACGCCACCCTCCTCTGGGCATCCGGGCATCAGTCGGACAATGCGCTGTCTTAGTGAGAAGTACTGGTGCTCGACTTTAGCTAAGGACGTGAGGGTTTATGTTTCCTCCTGCTCGGTGTGCGCCCAGTGCAAGGCCCCTAGGCACTTGCCCAGAGGGAAGTTACAACCCTTACCCGTTCCACAACGGCCGTGGTCGCACCTGTCGGTGGATTTCCTAACGTGATCTTCCTCCATCACAGTGTAACACCACGATCCTGGTCATTGTGGATCGGTTTTCTAAGTCCTGTCGTCTCCTCCCTTTGCCCGGTCGCCCTACGGCCTACAGAATGCGGAGGCCCTGTTTACACACGTCTTCCGGCACTACGGGGTGTCTGAGGACATAGTATCTGATTGAGGTCCCCAGTTCACGTCAAGGGTCTGGAGGGTGTTCATGGAACGTCTGGGGGTCTCGGTCAGCCTTACCTCGGGTTTTCACCCCGAGCGTAATGGGCAGATGGAGAGAGTGAACCAGGATGTGGGTAGGTGTCTGCGGTCCTATTGCCAGGAACGGCTGGGGGAGTGGAAAACGTTCGTGCCCTGGGCAGAGATGACCCAGAACTCGCTCTGCCACTCCGCCACTCCTCCACTAACCTCTCCCACTTCCAGTGCGTACTGGGGTACCAGCCGGTCCTGGCGCCTTGGCATCAGAGCCAGATCGAGGCTCCTGCAGTGGATGACTGGTTTAGGCGCACTGAGGAGACCTGGGACGCCACTCATGTGCACCTTCGGGCCGTGAGGCGCAAGAAAACCTGCGCAGATCACCACCACAGTGAGGACCGCGTCTGGCTCTCGACCCGAACCCTGCCCTGCCGGAAGCTGGGCCCGTAGTTTGTGGGGCCATTCAAAGTCCTGAGGAGACTGAACAAGGTATGTTTGAAATGCTTCTTACGAAGCCACTCCTTCGTTGCCCGGGCGGTGTGTTTGGGATCATTGTCATGCTGAAAGACCCAGCCACGTTTCATCTTCAATGCCCTTGCTGATGGAAGGAGGTTTTCACTGAAAATCTCACGATACATGGCCCCATTCATTCTTTCCTTTACACGGCTCAGTCGTCCTGGTCCCTTTGCAGAAAAACAGCCCCAAAGCATGATGTTTCCACCCCCATGCTTCACAGTAGGTATGGTGTTCTTTGGATGCAACTCAGCATTCTTTGTCCTTCAAACACGACGAGTTGAGTTTTTACCAAAAAGTTATATTTTGGTTTCATCTGACCATATGACATTCTCCCAATCTTCTTCTGGATCATCCAAATGCTCTCTAGCAAACTTCAGATGAGCCTGGACATGTACTGGCTTAAGCAGGGGGACACGTCTGGCACTGCAGGATTTGAGTCCCTGGCGCGTAGTGTGTTACTGATGGTAGGCTTTGTTACTTTGGTCCCAGCTCTCTGCAGGTCATTCACTAGTTCCCCCTGTGTGGTTCTGGGATTTTTGCTTACCGTTCTTGTGATCATTTTGACCCCACGGGGTGAGATCTTTTGCGTGGAGCCCCAGATCGAGGGAGATTATCAGAGGTCTTGTATGTCTTCCATTTCCTAATAATTGCTCCCACAGTTGATTTCTTCAAACCAAGCTGCTTACCTATTGCAGATTCAGTCTTCCCAGCCTGGTGCAGGTCTACAATTTTGTTTCTGGTGTCCTTTGACAGCTCTTTGGTCTTGGCCATAGTGGAGTTTGGAGTGTGACTGTTTGAGGTTGTAGACAGGTGTCTTTTATACTGATAACAAGTTCAAACAGGTGCCATTAATACAGGTAACGAGTGGAGGACAGAGGAGCCTCTTTAAGAAGAAGTTACAGGTCTGTGAGAGCCAGAAATCTTGCTTGTTTGTAGGTGACCAAATACTTATTTTCCACCATAATTTGCAAATAAATTCATTAAAAATCCTACAATGTGATTTTCTGAATTTCTTTTTCTCATTTTGTCTGTCATAGTTGAAGTGTACCTATGATGAAAATTACAGGCCTCTCTCATCTTTTTAAGTGGGAGAACTTGCACAATTGGTGGCTGACTAAATACTTTTTTGCCCCACTGTATGTGTGTGTTAACTATTTAACTGTACTAGAATGCTTAAAAGGCTGCAAAAATGTTAAATATCGGTTAGCGGTATTGTGTTTTGGGGGAAAGGAAAATATCAGATATCGGCATCGGCCAAGAATGTCATATTGGTGCATCCCTAATATAAATAATTTCACTGCACCAGGTAGAAAGTGAGCTACTGCTTTGGGCAAGCAGACACCTTTACATCCCTCAGAGCAATACACCCACCGGGGTTGGAGAATCAGGCAGCAGACCTTCTCTCCAGAGGAGGCCCTCTTCCTTCAGACTAGAGGACACATCCCACAGTAATGGAGATGATCTAGGCTCGATTCGGAAGGGCCATCGCCGTCTGCTCGCATCGCAAGACTCAACCCATTGTCCTATGTGGTTTTCAATAAAGAGTCCAGCAGGCCCACTCAGGGTCAATGCCCTATCACACAGATGGCTGCTGTATGCACTTCCACCAATTCCCTTGCTCCCTCAAGTATTGAGGAAGATTAGTCTTGAGAGCACATCAGTTCTACTTGTTGCTCCATATTGGCCACAACATCACTGGTTTTCAGACCTTGTACAGCTCTCAACCATAGGAACTCCCTCTTCGAGCGGACCTGTCACAGGTGAATTGCAAGCTTTGGCAAACCCAGCATACTGAAGTTGTGGGTGTGGCCCCTGAATGTGACTGCCTTGTAGCTCCAGGATTGCCCTCAAAATTTGGCCCTCGGATGGTTTTATTTGGCCCCCCAATTTTTCTGGGTAAAAAAATAATAATAATTGTTGGACATAAAATACTCTTAAAAACACCAGGAAATCGGCTCCAATTGATTAAATTTTTAAAATCTGTTCCCAAGTATTCCCAAGCATAATAGAGATGTGATCATATATACTGAAGAAAAATATAAATTACATGTGAAGTCTTGGTCCCATGTTTCATGAGCTGAAATAAAAGTTCCCAGAAAGGTTTCATAAGAACGAAAATCTTATTTCTCTCAAATTTTGTGCACAAATTTGTTTACATCCCTGTTAGTGAGCATTTTTCATTTTCCAAGATAATCCATCAACCTGACAGGTGTGGCATTTCAAGAAGCTGATTAAACAGCATGATCAACACACAGGTGCATCTTGTGCTGGGGACAATAAAAGGCCACTCTACAATGTGTAGTTTTGTCACACAACACAATGCCACAGATGTCTCAAGTTTTGAGGGAGCATGCAATTGGCATGCTGACTCCAGGAATGTCCACCAAAGCTGTTGCCAGATAATTTTATGTTCATTTCTCTACCATAAGCCACCTCCAAAGTCATTTTAGAGAATTTGGCAGTACATCCAACCGGCCTCACAACAGCAGACCACGTGTAATCACGCCAGTCCAGGAACTCCACATCCGGCTTCTTCACCTGCAGGATCATCTGAGACCAGCCACCCGGACAGATGATGAAACTGAGTATTTCTGTCTGTAATAAATCCCTTTTTGTGTCATGTTTGTCATTTATTATCATGTCTTGTCCCTGTGCTCCCCATTCTATTCGTTTCCCTCTGCTGGTCTTATTAGGTTCTTTCCCTCTTTCTATCCCTCTCTCTCCCCCTCCCCTCTCTCACTCTCTCGCTCTCTCTTCTCTCTATCGTTCCGTTCCTGCTCCCAGCTGTTCCTATTCCCCTAATCATCATTTAGTCTTCCCACACCTGTTCCCGATCCTTTCCCCTGATTGGAGTCCCTATTTATTCCTTTGTGTTCCGTTCCTGTCCTGTCGGTTCCTTGTTTAGAATTCACCGTGCTGTGATTGTGTATCGCCCTGTCCTGTCGTGTTTTTGCTGTGATTGTGTATCGCCCTGTCCTGTCGTGTTTTTTGCCTTCATCAGATGCTGCGTGTGAGCAGGTGTCTCTGTCAACTACGGCCTGCGCCTACCCGGCGACCTGCAGTCTGTGGCCGCTTCTCCTGTTATTCCCCTCTACAGACTAGAGGATTTCTGTTATTCCCTGTTTGGACTTGAATAAACTCTGTTTCTGTTAAGTCGCTTTTGGGTCCTCTTTCACCTGCATGACAGAAGGAACCGACCAAGGAATGGACCCAGCGACTTCAGACGCTCGTTACACTGCCGTCGAGATCCAAGGAGCCATGCTCGGCAGACACGAGCAGGAATTGTCTGCTGCTCGCCATGCCGTGGAGAACCTGGCCGCTCAGGTTTCCGACCTCTCTGGACAGTTCCAGAGTCTACGTCTCGTGCCACCTGTTACTTCCTGGCCTGCCGAGCCTCCAGAACCTAGGGTTAATAACCCACCTTGCTACTCCGGGCAGCCCACTGAGTGCCGCTCCTTTCTCACGCAGTGTGAGATTGTGTTCTCTCTCCAACCCAACACATACTCTAGAGAGAGAGCTCGGGTTGCTTACGTCATTTCACTCCTTACTGGCCGGGCTCGAGAATGGGGCACAGCTATCTGGGAGGCAAGGGCTGATTGCTCTAACAAGTTCCAGAACTTTAAAGAGGAGATGATTCGGGTTTTTGACCGTTCAGTTTTTTGGTGGGGAGGCTTCTAGGGCCCTGGCTTCCTTATGCCAAGGTGAACGGTCCATAACGGATTATTCTATTGAGTTTCGCACTCTTGCTGCCTCTAGTGAGTGGAACGAGCCGGCGCTGCTCGCTCGTTTTCTGGAGGGACTCCACGCAGTGGTTAAGGATGAGATTCTCTCCCGGGAGGTTCCTTCAGATGTGGACTCTTTGATTGCTCTCGCCATCCGCATAGAACGACGGGTAGATCTTCGTCACCGGGCTCGTGGAAGAGAGCTCGCATCAACGGTGTTTCCCTGCTCCGCATCGCAACCATCTCCCTCCTCTGGCTTTGAGACTGAGCCCATGCAGCTGGGAGGGATTCGCATCTCGACTAAGGAGAGGGAACGGAGGATCACCAACCGCCTGTGCCTCTATTGCGGAGTTGCTGGACATTTTGTTAATTCATGTCCAGTAAAGCCAGAGCTCATCTGTAAGCGGAGGGCTACAGGTGAGCGCAACTACTCAAGTCTCTCCATCAAAATCCTGTAACTTTGTCGGTCCATCTACGCTGGACCGGTTCGGGTGCTACATGTAGTGCCTTGATAGACTCTGGGGCTGAGGGTTGTTTCATGGACGAAGCATGGGTTCGGAAACATGACATTCCTTTCAGAGAGTTAGAGAAGCCTACGCCCATGTTCGCCTTAGATGGTAGTCATCTTCCCAGTATCAGATTTGAGACACTACCTTTAACCCTCACAGTATCTGGTAACCACAGTGAGACTATTTCTTTTTTGATTTTCCGTTCACCGTTTACACCTGTTGTTTTGGGTCATCCCTGGCTAGTATGTCATAATCCTTCTATTAATTGGTCTAGTAATTCTATCCTATCCTGGAACGTTTCTTGTCATGTGAAGTGTTTAATGTCTGCCATCCTCCCGTTTCTTCTGTCCCTACTTCTCAGGAGGAACCTGGCGATTTGACAGGAGTGCCGGAGGAATATCATGATCTGCGCACGGTCTTCAGTCGGTCCCGAGCCAACTCCCTTCCTCCTCACCGGTCGTATGATTGTAGTATTGATCTCCTTCCGGGGACCACTCCTCCTCGAGGTAGACTATACTCTCTGTCGGCTCCCGAACGTAAGGCTCTCGAGGATTATTTGTCTGTGTCTCTTGACGCCGGTACCATAGTGCCTTCTTCCTCTCCGGCCGGGGCGGGGTTCTTTTTGTTAAGAAGAAGGACGGTACTCTGCGCCCTGCGTGGATTATCGAGGGCTGAATGACATAACGGTTAAGAATCGTTATCCGCTTCCCCTTATGTCATCAGCCTTCGAGATTCTGCAGGGAGCCAGGTGCTTTACTAAGTTGGACCTTCGTAACGCTTACCATCTCGTGCGCATCAGAGAAGTGGAAAACGGCGTTTAACACTCCGTTAGGGCATTTTGAGTACCGGGTTCTGCCGTTCGGTCTCGCCAATGCGCCAGCTGTTTTTCAGGCATTAGTTAATGATGTTCTGAGAGACATGCTGAACATCTTTGTTTTTGTCTATCTTGACGATATCCTGATTTTTTCTCCGTCACTCGAGATTCATGTTCAGCACGTTCGACGTGTTCTACAGCGCCTTTTAGAGAATTGTCTCTACGTAAAGGCTGAGAAGTGCTCTTTTCATGTCTCCTCCGTTACTTTTCTCGGTTCCGTTATTTCCGCTGAAGGCATTCAGATGGATTCCGCTAAGGTCCAAGCTGTCAGTGATTGGCCCGTTCCAAGGTCACGTGTCGAGTTGCAGCGCTTTTTAGGTTTCGCTAATTTCTATCGGCGTTTCATTCGTAATTTCGGTCAAGTTGCTGCCCCTCTCACAGCTCTTACTTCTGTCAAGACGTGTTTTAAGTGGTCCGGTTCCGCCCAGGGAGCTTTTGATCTTCTAAAGAACGTTTACGTCCGCTCCTATCCTCGTTACTCCTGACGTCACTAGACAATTCATTGTCGAGGTTGACGCTTCAGAGGTAGGCGTGGGAGCCATTCTATCCCAGCGCTTCCATAAGGTTCATCCTTGCGCTTATTTTTCTCATCGCCTGTCGCCATCTGAGCGCAACTATGATGTGGGTAACCGTGAACTGCTCGCCATCCGCTTAGCCCTAGGCGAATGGCGACAGTGGTTGGAGGGGGCGACCGTTCCTTTTTGTCGTTTGGACAGACCATAAGAACCTTGAGTACATCCGTTCTGCCAAACGACTTAATGCCCGTCAAGCTCGTTGGGCGTTGTTTTTCGCTCGTTTCGAGTTTGTGATTTCTTACCGTCCGGGTAGCAAGAACACCAAGCCTGATGCCTTATCCCGTCTGTTTAGTTCTTCTGTGGCTTCTACTGATCCCGAGGGATTCTTCCTTATGGGCGTGTTGTCGGGTTAACAGTCTGGGGAATTGAAAGACAGGTTAAGCAAGCACTCACGCACACTGCGTCGCCGCGCGCTTGTCCTAGTAACCTCCTTTTCGTTCCTGTTTCCACTCGTCTGGCTGTTCTTCAGTGGGCTCACTCTGCCAAGTTAGCTGGTCATCCCGGTGTTCGAGGCACTCTTGCGTCTATTCGCCAGCGCTTTTGGTGGCCGACTCAGGAGCGTGACACGCGCCGTTTCGTGGCTGCTTGTTCGGACTGCGCGCAGACTAAGTCGGGTAACTCTCCTCCTGCCGGTCGTCTCAGACCGCTCCCCATTCCTTCTCGACCATGGTCTCACATCGCCTTAGACTTCATTACCGGTCTGCCTTTGTCTGCGGGGAAGACTGTGATTCTTACGGTTGTCGATAGGTTCTCTAAGGCGGCACATTTCATTCCCCTCGCTAAACTTCCTTCCGCTAAGGAGACGGCACAAATCATTATTGAGAATGTATTCAGAATTCATGGCCTTCCGTTAGACGCCGTTTCAGACAGAGGCCCGCAATTCACGTCACAGTTTTGGAGGGAGTTCTGTCGTTTGATTGGTGCGTCCGTCAGTCTCTCTTCCGGGTTTCATCCCCAGTCTAACGGTCAAGCAGAGAGGGCCAATCAGACGATTGGTCGCATACTACGCAGCCTTTCTTTCAGAAACCCTGCGTCTTGGGCAGAACAGCTCCCTGGGCAGAATACGCTCACAATTCGCTTCCTTCGTCTGCTACCGGGTTATCTCCGTTTCAGAGTAGTCTGGGTTACCAGCCTCCTCTGTTCTCATCCCAGCTTGCCGAGTCCAGCGTTCCCTCCGCTCAAGCGTTTGTCCAACGTTGTGAGCGCACCTGGAGGAGGGTGAGGTCTGCACTTTGCCGTTACAGGGCACAGACGGTGAGAGCCGCCAATAAACGCAGGATTAAGAGTCCAAGGTATTGTTGCGGCCAGAGAGTGTGGCTTTCCACTCGCAACCTTCCTCTTACGACAGCTTCTCGTAAGTTGACTCCGCGGTTCATTGGTCCGTTCCGTGTCTCCCAGGTCGTCAATCCTGTCGCTGTGCGACTGCTTCTTCCGCGACATCTTCGTCGCGTCCATCCTGTCTTCCATGTCTCCTGTGTTAAGCCCTTTCTTCGCACCCCCGTTCGTCTTCCCTCCCCCTCCCGTCCTTGTCGAGAGCGCACCTATTTACAAGGTACATAAGATCATGGACATGCGTTCTCGGGGACGGGGTCACCAATACTTAGTGGATTGGGAGGGTTACGGTCCTGAGGAGAGGAGTTGCGTTCCGTCTCGGGGACGTGCTGGACCGTTCACTCATCGATGATTTCCTCCGTTGCCGCCAGGATTCCTCCTCGAGTGCGCCAGGAGGCGCTCGGTGAGTGGGGGGTACTGTCATGTTTGTCATTTATTATCATGTCTTGTCCCTGTGCTCCCCATTCTATTCGTTTCCCTCTGCTGGTCTTATTAGGTTCTTTCCCTCTTTCTATCCCTCTCTCTCCCCTCCCTCTCACTCTCTCGCTCTCTCTTCTCTCTATCGTTCCGTTCCTGCTCCCAGCTGTTCCTATTCCCCTAATCATCATTTAGTCTTCCCACACCTGTTCCCGATCCTTTCCCCTGATTGGAGTCCCTATTTATTCCTTTGTGTTCCGTTCCTGTCCTGTCGGTTCCTTGTTTAGAATTCACCGTGCTGTGATTGTGTATCGCCCTGTCCTGTCGTGTTTTTGCTGTGATTGTGTATCGCCCTGTCCTGTCGTGTTTTTTGCCTTCATCAGATGCTGCGTGTGAGCAGGTGTCTCTGTCAACTACGGCCTGCGCCTACCCGAAGCGACCTGCAGTCTGTGGCCGCTTCTCCTGTTATTCCCCTCTACAGACTAGAGGATTTCTGTTATTCCCTGTTTGGACTTGAATAAACTCTGTTTCTGTTAAGTCGCTTTTGGGTCCTCTTTCACCTGCATGACATTTTGTGGGGGAAAACTCATTCTTATTGGGTGGGCCTGGCCTGGGCCACCCATGGCTGCACCCCTGCTCAGTCATGTGAAATCCATAGATTAGGACCTAATTTATTTATTTAAATTGACTGATTTCCTTATATGAACTGTAACTCAGTAAAATCATTTAAATATATTTTTGTTCAGTATATACAAAGGTAAGCAAGGTTTGAAACAATTCTGTTTTAGTCACATATCTTTTTGGGATTCTTGCGGTCAATTTGCAGTCTACACATGATTTGTAATTATGTTTTTGCCCCCTGACCATCCACTCATGAAAGAAACGGCCAGCGGCTAAATCTAGACGATGCCTGCTGTATGCGATCCCTGTATTCCTGCAAGTGAAATGTGTTCAGGAAGTGGTGTCGACCATGCAGAAATGTCACCTTCCCGCCCAACTTGTCATTTTCACTTTCCTCCAGGAGCTCATGGCTGCAGGAAAGGCCCCATCTACATTGAACGCGTAAATGGCAGCCATCTCTATGGGTCATAGCCAGATTGCAGGTGCAACATCAGGGCACACCCTCTGGTATCGTAGTTAGTTAAAAGGTGCACCCCAAGGCTCCTTCGGTACCCCTCATGGGAGTTCATTACAATCACTTATGAGCCCTGTCTTCACCTGAGCTACAGTGCCTTCACAAAGTATTCATACCCCTTGTCTTATTCCACATTTTGTTGTTTAAATGCCTGAATTCAAAATGGATCAAATGTGAGTGTTCTGTCTCACACATCCACACACAATACCCCATAATGACAAAGGGAAAACATGTTTGTATACATTTTAGGATAATTTAGTGAAAAGGAAATACAGAAATGTCTCATTTACATACAATGCATTCAGAAAGTATTCCCCTTGCCATTTTCCACATTTTGTTACGCTACAGCCTTATTATAAAATTGTTTTGTAATGAAAAAAAAGCAAAAACAGGTTTAGATATTCTTGCAAATGTTTGAAAAATAAAAAACTGAAATACCACATTTACATAAGTTTTCAGACCCTTTACTCAGTACTGTGTTGAAGTACCTTTGGCAGCAATTACAGCCTCGAGTCTCCTTCGGTATGATGCTGCAAGCTTGGCAACCTTTATTTGGGGAGTTTCTCCCATTGTTCTGTGCAGATCCTCTCAAGCTGTCAGGTTGGATGGGGAGCGTCGCTGCACAGCTATTTTCAGGTCCCTCCAGAGATGTTTTATCGTGTTCAAGTCCGGGCTCTGGCTGGGCCACTCAAGGACATTCAGTGTTATGCAGGTGAGTGAGGACCCAAAAGCGGTTTAACAGAAACAGAGTCTTTTAATGTTCAAACACAGGGAAAACATAAATCCTCTTCAGATGAATCGGTTGACTAGTCCCCTTCTAGCAGTAGAGGAGAATAGCAGGGCTAGCGGCAACAGACTGCAGGTCCCTCCGGGTAGGCGCGGGCCGTAGAGGACAGAGGCACCTGATCAAACGCAGCATCTAATGAAGAGGCAGATTACGACAGGACAGGACAGAACAAGGGCGAAGCAAACGAGAATCCGACAAAGACAGAAGCAGAAACCGAGAGAGAAATAGAGACCTAATCAGAGGGAAAAGAGGGAACAGGTGTGAGAGAGTAAACGAGGTCGTTAGAGGAGAATGAGGGACAGCTGGGAGAAGGAAAGGGACCATAGAGAGAGAGAGATAGAGGGAGAGAAGGTAACCTAATACGACCAGCAGGGGGAAACGAAGAGAAGAGAAAGAACAGGAACAAGACATAACATGACAATACATGACACAGAAACTTGTCCCGCCATGCCTGCATTGACCCTAAGCACATAGCCAAGACAATGTCCTTTTGGAAGGTGAACCTTGACCCAGTCTGAGGTCCTGAACGCTATTGAGCAGGTTTTCATCAAGGATCTCTGTACTTCGCTCCATTCATCTTTCCCTCGATCCTGACTAGTCTCCCAATCCCTGCCGCTGAAAATCATCCCCACAGCATGATGCTGCCACCACCATGCTTCACCATAGGGATGGTGCCAGGTTTTCTCCAGATGTGACTCTTGGCATTCAGGCCAATGAGTTCAATCTTGGTTTCATCAGACCAGAGAATCTTGTTTCTCATGGTCTGAGAGCCTTTTGGCAAACTCCAAGCGAGCCGTAATGTGCCTTTTACTGAGCAGCGGTTTCCGTCTGGCCACAGATCTGTGCCCAACACAATCCTGTCTCGGCGCTCTACGGACAATTCCTTCAACCTTATAGCATGGTTTTTGCACTGACATGCACTGTCAACTGTGAGACCTTATATAGACAGGTGTGTGCCTTTCCAAATCATGTCCAATCAATTGAATTTACCACAGGTGGACTCCAAAACCACGTTGTAGAAACATATTTTTTCAGGACCCTGTCTTCAACTGATCATTTGTAAAAATCCAAATAACTTCACAAATCTTCATTGTAAAGGGTTTAAACGCTGTTTCCCATGCTTGTTCAATGAATTAATGAACATGCACCTGTGGAACGGTCGTTAAGACACTAACAGTTTACTGACGGACGTTTAGGATGGCAACAGGATGGCAACAACAACTGCCCGAGTTACACCAGGAACGCACAAACCCTCCATCAGTGCTCAGACTGTCCGAAAATAGGCTGAGAGAGGCTGGACTGAAGGCTTGTAGGCCTGTTGTAAGGCAGGTCCTCACCAGACATCACCGGCAACAATGTCGCCTATAGGCACAAACCCACCATCGCTGGACCAGACAGGACTGGCAAAAAGTGCTCTTCACTGACGAGTCACGGTTTTGTCTCACCGGGGGTGATGGTCGGATTCGTGTTTATCGTCGACTAATGAGCGTTACACCGAGGCCTGTACTCTGGAGCGGGATCACATTGGAGGTGGAGGGTCCGTCATGGTCTGGGGCGGTGTGTCACAGCATCATCGGACTGAGTTTGTTGTCATTGCAGGCAATCTCAACGCTGTGCGTTACAGGGAAGACATCCTCCTCCCTCATGTGGTACCATTCCTGCAGGCTCATCCTGACATGACCCTCCAGAATGACAATGCCACCAGCCATTCTGCTCGTTCTGTGAATGATTTCCTGCAAGACAGGAATGTCAGTGTTCTGCCATGGCCAGTGAAGAGCTCGGATCTCAATCCCATTGAGCACGTCTGGGACCTGTTGGATCAGAGGGTGAGGGCTAGGGCCATTTCCCCCAGAAATGTCCGGGAACTTGCAGGTGCCTTACATCTCACAGTAACAACTGGCACATCTGGTGCAGTCCATGAGGAGGAGATGCACTGCAGTACTTAATGCAGCTGGTGGCAACACCAGATACTGACTGTTACTTTTGATTTTGACCCCCCTTTGTTCAGGGACACATTATTCCATTTCTGTTAGTCACATGTCTGTGGAACTTGTTCAGTTTATGTCTCAGTTGTTGAATCTTGTTATGTTCATACAAATATTTACACATGTTAAGTTTGCTGAAAATAAACGCAGTTTCCAGTGAGAGGACGTTTCTTTTATTGATGAGTTTAGTTAGCTGTTAGCCAATTGGTGTTCTCAACTAGTTCAAACCTAGTGAATGCTCCCAAGTCGTTCTTCCAATAACTCCCATAGAATATAAAATGTGGAATAACAACATGTCTTATTTCAGTCTGTGCTGGCCATGATGATGTTGAATCAAAGTGCAAGAAGTGATTGGATTTTCAAAAAGTCATCAATGTAAAGGAATTTCAGGAATATTATTATTTTCACCAAATGTCTTACCTAAATCCATTGACATGGTTAACATTTTCCATTGATTTCACCTTGAAATCATGTTAGTTGACAACGCAATCAAACGTAAATCAAAACTAGACGTTGACCTGAACTCTGTGCCCATTGGGATACCTTCAAAGAAGGAATTCAACAACTGTCCTCTGGGAAAGTCCCTTCCTGAATGGTAACAAGACAGAGAGACCAACCACAGAGTCTAAACCTCAACTGTAGGGCACAGTGTCTTAACAGGGTTATTTCTGGTCGCACCCTGGCCTACGATTCAATGCCCTGGCTGACGCAGTTGTTATCATGAGGTGTCTCATCTTCTAGGACCAGCCTGCGAACTTTGAACACCATCTGTTTGCCAATTGTGTGGGCAGTAGCCTAGCTGGTACTGTCTCTGTTTGTATTCATACTACATGTACCGCCCTGCCAAATTCTCTCTATTTCACACAAAGATAGACACACAGGCAACTGCAAGTATGTAACAACAACAAAAAACACAATGGCACACATCAGGACAGGGAAAAAACTACATGTTCTCTCTCTGTCATTATCCCTCTCTCTGGTGCTCTGATGAGTCCACTCTATTAAACCTAATGAGATTGCTTGTGTCAATAATTGAGTAGGGTGTGGGTTACAGAGCACGGTGGAGGAACAGCAGAAAGAAGCAGTTACTCTGTCCACCATGTGTCACTGGAACCCCTGTTTGTTTGGTGGAAAAATACCTCTGTTAGAAGACACGTACAAAAGGCACAATTATTTTTCAGGCAAGATTTAACTGGCGGTAGGCTAAATGGAAACAGAGTCTCTTTCAGTTTCACATTCTGCAATGTTGCCAACCCTGATGTCACAAAGTGAGAGAAAAAGACAAATTCACATTTTTCATTATATCCATTACATGTTGTACAGGGAAAATGGAGTCCGAATTTGTGAACAGGTGAGTGAATTCACCAAAAAACGGGCTTTGTCGCTAGTGAAAGCTTTGTCGCTAGTGGTCATTCTGGTAGCTGCTTTATTGTAATACAGTAACGAATGAGCCCTGTCTCGTAGTGCTGAAATGTAGGACCCAATGATACAGTGCCTTCAGAAATTATTCATACCCCTTTACTTTTTTCACATTTTGTTGAGTTACTGCCAGAATTTCAAATGTATTGAATGTAGATTTTGTGTCACTGGCCTGCACACAATAATGTAATGTCAAAGTGGAATTATGTTTTTATCACTGAATACAAATGAATTAAAAATGAAAAGCTGAAATGTCTTGAGTCAATAATGTGTTGTATTGGATTTGCCCCAAACATTACACTTTGTATTCAGAACAAAAAGGGAGTTGCTTTGCCACACTTTTTGCATTATTACTTTAGTGCCTTGTTGCTAACAGGATGCATGTTTTTGAATATTTTTATTCTGTACAGGCTTCCTTCTTTTCACTCTGTCAATTAGGTTAGTATTATGGAGTAACTACAATGTTGGTGATCCATCTTCAGTGTTCTCCTATCAGAGCCATTCAACTATGTGACTGTTTTAAAGTCACCATTGGCCTCATTGTGAAATCCCTGAGCAGTTTCTTTCCTCTCCAACAACTGAGTTAGTGACTGGGTTTATTGACACACCATCTGAAGGTGAATTAATAACTTAACCATGCTGAATGGGATATTCAATGCCTGCTTTTGGTGGTTGAATCTGTGTTTGAAATTCACTGCTCGACTGAGGGACTTTACAGATAATTGTGGGTGTGGGGTACAGAGAGGAGGTAGTCATTCAAAAAACATGTTAAACACTATTATTGACAGAGTGAGTCTATGCAACTTATGCTAATTTTTACTCCTTAACTTTAGGCTTGTCATAACAAAGGGGTTGAATACTTATTGACTCAAGACATTTCAGCTTTTCATTTTTTAAATATTTAGCCAAAACTCCAAAAAAACATAATTCCACTTTGACATTATTGGTTGTGTGTAGGCCGGTGACAAAAACAATCTACATTTAAAATTCAGGCTGTAAGAATATTTTTTGGGGGGGAGAAAGGGTGTGAATACTTTCATTTGGTTGCTTTACAGCCTTATTCTAAAATTGATTGAATAGTTGAGTTTTTTTCCTCATCTACACACAATACCCCATAATGACAAAGCAAAAACAGGTTTGTAGAAATGTTTGCAAATGTATTAAAACAAATACCCTGAAGGATCACATTTAGAAAAGTGTTCAGACACTTTACTCAGTACTTTGTTGAAGCACCTTTGGCGGCATTTACAGCCTAGAGTCTTCCTGGGTGATGCAACAAGATTGACACACCTGTATTTGTATTTGCTGAGTTTCTCCCGTTCTTCTCTGCAGATCCTCTCAAGCGGGGAGGCGGCAGGGTAGCCTAGTGAGTGGTTAGTGCGTTGCACTAGTAACCTGAAGGTTGCAAGTTCAAATCCCCGAGCTGTCGTTCTGCCCCTGAACAGGCAGTTAACCCACTGTTCCTAGGCAGTCATTGAAAATAAGAATTTGTTCTTAACTGACTTGTCTAGTTAAAGGTAAAATATATCAAATAAAAAAAGCTGTCAGGTTGGATGGGGAGCATTGCTGCACAGCTATTTTCAGAGCTCTCCAGATATGTTCAATCTGGTTTAAGTCCGGGCTCTGGATGGGAATCTCAAGGACGTTCAGAGACTTGTCCTGAAGCCATGCCTGTGTTGACTTGGCTTCATGCGGTTGTCCTGTTGGAAGGTGAACCTCTGCCCCAGTCAGAGGTCCTGAGCAGGTTTTCATCAAGGATCATTGTACTTTGCTCATCTTTCCCTCGATCCTGACTAGTCACTGCCATTGGAAAATATCCCCAAAGCATGGTGCTGCCTTCACCAGCGGGATGGTGCCAGGGCTCCTCCAGACATGACACTTTGAACTCTTTGGCCTGAATGCCATCTTGGTTTCAGCAGAGAATCTTTAGAAATCTCCAAGCGGGATGTCAGTGGCCTTTTACTGAGGAGTAGCTTCCTTCTGGCCACTCTACCATAATGGAAGAAATGGTGGAGTTCCATTTATCCCTTTCCAGCCAGTCCTCCCCAATTAAGGCGTCACCAGCAATATAGCATTTGATTGAAATATCAGCCTAAATCTTTGCTTTTTTTATTTGAAGAATAAATCAGGAACATTTGAGACAGCTCTAGTCAGGGACAGGCCACCCGACTCTGGGACTGTCATTGGAAATCAGGGGCATCCGGTCTCTATGCACTAGACAGAAGTTGTTTGACACAGCGTGAGCAATAGAGCAACTGGAGACAGGGAGACCATTTTTACACTACATTTTGACTTATACATTGATTAAGCTTGAAATACAACAAGTTCACCCACAAAAAAGGTGAGGTCTTTAAAAGCTGACTTTATTAAAAAAATTATAGAACTCATACTTGGTGGTATTGAAGTATGACAGTGAAATTTAAATTGGATTACTTGAAGTAAATGCATAAACAGGCTTTAGGTTTAACCACACGCCACACACTCAACGTGCCAAAGTAACGCAACAGAAACATTCAACATACATCAAAGCATTGTCATTATTGGAAGGACATTCTGCAAATCCATTGATAAGTGTCCCAGAACAGTGCTGCAGTGTTGAGTCTGGAGAAAAGTAACATGCATTGTTACCATTGTAGGATCACTGCTGCTCTATTCCAAGTCAGACTTTGATTGTGGATAAAAGAGTTTGAGGACGACATTGTCAGTTTCACATTTAAATAACAGTAGTCCTCAATTTGAAGTAAAGTGTTAGACAAACAGATTAACTGATGTAAAATAGCTTTAAAAGTAGGCAGGTAAGAAGGTAGATGAGTGCAATTCTTAAACTAGTCATGACAAGTATGTTACAGAGAGAGACTGTACACAAGTCAAATCCATTCTCTAGACAAACATGTGCAAAAGTATCATGAGAACTAAAAACATTGGTCTAAAGTACAAATAAGATTAGTAATCATAACTAACACCAATAAGATCAACTGTCGTGGAATATTGGTCAAGCTCAAAAGGTATTGCCAATCTGGCTAAACACATGACAGACAAGAACATGAAGTGAACAAATAAGTGGGTTGGATAAAAGTGCAGCCTGTACATCATTTCAGTCTCATTCACTGGGGAGGTTCAAGAAGTCAAAAACCTCTGCACATTCAATGGCTGACAGCTTTACAGTCATCACATTGTACTAAGAATACAACTTCTTACACTAGAAAACCATAGTAAAAAAACATATTTACACATATAGGAAATGAGAATCACACAGCCAGCCAACTCAATGAGTGAAATGACTAAATGTACAGCAGGTGACAGAAGGGTTAAAGTTAATATTGTAGAAAAAAAAAAAAAAAAAAAAGTCCCCAGAAATTCTGCCGGGAATAAAATTGAGTAAAACTTTGAATATCACTGCAGTAGCCCGTGAAACAGTTGTACAGTACGTGGATATAGGAGGCCATATCATTACAACCAACAATTAATCTAAAATATAAGAGGCTTTCCCCATTTACCTAGGTTGGACTCTTGAGCAAGAAAATACCACTAGAATATTGAGATGCTAAGGGATGTGGTTGGTGTGATGAGAAGTCCATCATAGGTAGGCGGGGGCTACAGTACATCTTAAATGTCTTTAGGCATGAGCTGTAGGCCACTAGTGACCTGGAAGCGCGTCTCATCTTCAATACCATACTGCTCCAGAGGGTCCTAGGAGAAGGTAATCAGTGTGTATTCAGGTTGTGTAGAGTTACTTTGTTAAGTCTATAGTTAGAAGAGACCATCCAGATAACAGGTCCGTCTGTCTTACCTTGCCGGTCAGCCGGTGGATCTCTGTGCGATAGAAGATCAAGTTCTTCCTCATGAACTCATAACTGTAGGACAGATGAGGAACAGAGTGGCAACTAGGATGAGTCATGCAAAAATAGTCACCCACTCTGGTCCTGAAGAGCTTCTGTAGCTGTACCCTCTGCACTAATAGACAAGTGAAATGGGGCAGTCCTATATTACCTGGCCTTGATGATGGAGTCAATCCACTCCTGACACTGCTCCTGGGAGTCACACTCAAACAGGTACTTCCTCTCTGCCTCATCTAGGAAAGCTGAGAGAAGATTGGTTCCTTAGGACAGCAGTTCCCACAATGTTTTTGTACAGTGACTAAAGCTTAAAAATGACTTTGTTTTTCCTTTTCTTGTTGGGCACTCTAGCAATGTTTATTCTGGATAAGAGCATCTGCTAAATTACAAAAAAAGGTAAACAAAAGTGGGTCACAGCCAACCAAACAACAATGAATGCAGAGATCAGTTTTGGACTCACTGATAGAGAAGGCAAGGCTGTCCTCTCTTTCTACCCGACACTGCTCTAGTAACAAGGCACCCTGAGGCTGTCAAGGAGAGAAAAAAAAACACCCACTGTCACTTGCCCAGTCCCCATACAGTCAGAGACAGACATAAGATGGTGGTAGTGACTCTTCCTACCTCCTCCTCATCAGTTCGGAAGTAGAACAGGAAATTAACCACCAGCTTCACCAACCTCCTCTTCACAACTGGCATAACAGATGAGAACAAATGAATGAGCAAACGTCTTCAGGATCATGCCATCAATTTGACATTACAGTAGCCTTCCAATGAATGAGTAACAATTGCTAACCGGCAAGTTAAGAGTAGCTAAGATCTAGACTAAGGTTAGGTGTTATGGACAGTGATAATGATCCCACTCGGATTAGTCCTACCATCTCCTTTCTTCGGTCCTCGCATGCCAAGTTCCGCCGCCCTCTCAGATGGTTGGCGACTCAACGAAATGAGTTCCTTCTCATTGAAACGCATCCTGAGGCGGTTCACAAATGCAGCACAGGGTTGACCGTTAATTATACAAATCTTTGGTAAGCAACACTCTCAGCTAAAAAGAGCCATGTCCTTATGGCTGAGGGCAACCTAGCTTAGCTTGCTATTCTGTCAAAATGTCAGTGTTGGTAATATACATCGTTACACGCCTCACTGCGGTAGTTTCATGCGGGTAAACTCGTTTCAGCTAGTTCCTCAAGCCGCCTCCTGCTGCTGTCAGACGAAGTGCACTTACTTTCAACTACTCGCTGCCTAACTAACAAAGCGTCATGAAATGTGTTGATTTGTGGTTGGTTAATCACACTGCGGTCGAAGTGTCCGATACTAGCCTAGCTACGTCCCTAGGAAAAAAAAAAAAACTTGGACACTCCTTTATATGTGACACTTGCTTTTCGTGGTATGGTGACCGTGTGAGGACATTTTGTGGTTGGACTGATACGCATTTGAACATTATAGGCTATAAATTATGGCCAAAGGGATGTCTCAAATTTTAGGGAGGGAAGTAATTAATATATTGATGTTTTTGTTAATCTAGTTCGTACAGTAAAGCTAAAGAAAGACCGCATTTGACATCGTCAAATGGTGTTTTCTGTATGTTTGTCAATAAAGATATACAAACGTACAAAACTGATGTTCACGCGTGCGCATGAATGTTTAACTTGTGAACAGCGTGATCGAAACGTAAATTAATTGGTGAGTTTTAAAACTAGTAATTATCTGTTAAATGTGGTATTAGCTAGGGTATTGTATTTATTTTACGGAACATACGGCAACGAGATATGGAAAGGTGTCCCGTTTTGTTCGTTTAAAGTTAAAATCGTCATTATGTTGAGCTACCTTGCCGGTTAGCTCAACAAAGCTACTTTAGCTAACATGCGCACCAAAACACAGTAACGTAGATTAGATGTAACTAATTTGATTTAGTTAATACATGCAGTGCTTTTGATGTAGTAACGTTAAGTTAGCCAGTGATGTAGTTATATTTGCAAATGGATAATGGATAATAATAATGGATAATGTAACTAGTTAGTATTGGACAAATAGCTAGCTAGTTAATTAGTCGCACGCTAATCTATTGGCTAGGTAACGTTACGTTGAGTTGTACGTTTCAGTTGTTCTGCAAATGCATCATATGAATAGATTTGACGTGTTCTCCAATGTTGGAGGTTAGATTGGCAATTGCCAATCACAGCCACAGAGATGGCTAGCTAGTTAAGTCGTTTCCACCTTCTATGCCACAGTGCAGATTGATTAGATCAATTCAACAACTATTTATTTTGCTAGTGTATGTTTGTTTGTATGTTTCTCCACAGTCTGAAGACATATTTTCAGAGTATTTGACCAGCTGCCTAGCAGCAGGAGGAGGTTTGAAGGTGAGTGAATCCATCGCCCCGCAAAGATGGATTTCCAACACAGAGCTGGGGGCAAGACGGGGAGCGGTGGCGTGGCGTCCTCCTCGGAGAGCAACCGGGATAGGCGAGAGCGGCTCCGCCAGCTGGCCCTGGAGACCATCGACATAAACAAGGACCCCTATTTCATGAAGAACCATCTGGGCTCTTATGAGTGTAAGCTGTGTCTGACACTACACAATAATGAGGTAAGAAAGTGCTCATTTTAACACACCATAACTCATCTTTATATGATGATACATTTAGGGCGACTCCCCCCTCCCAAATTGTTAAAAAAAAAATAATAATAATCCTTGCGTAACCTAGAGTCGTCTGTTCAATCGTTTGGTCAACATTAAAACATGTATTTTTTCCTACACCCTACAGTGAGGGAAAAAGGTATTTGATCCCCTGCTGATTTTGTACGTTTGCCCACTGACAAAAATGATCAGTCTATAATTTTAATGGTAGGTTTATTTGAACAGTGAGACAGAATAACAACAAAACAATCCAGATAAATGCATGTCAAAAATGTTATGACTTGATTAGCATTTTAATGAGGGAAATAAATATGACCCCTCTGCAAAACATGACTTAGTACTTGGTGGCAAAACCCTTGTTGGCAATCAGAGGTCAGATGTTTCTTGTAGTTGGCCACCAGGTTTAAACACATCTCAGGAGGGATTTTGTCCCACTCCTCTTTGCAGAACTCCAAGTCATTAAGGTTTCGAGGCTGACGTTTGGCAACTCGAACCTTCAGCTCCCTCCACAGATTTTCTATGGGGTTAAGGTCTGGAGACTTGCTAGGCCACTCCAGGACCTTAATGTGACTCTTCTTGAGCCACTCCTTTGTTGCCTTGGACGTGTGTTTTAGGTCATTGTCATGCTGGAATATCCATCCACGACCATTTTCAATGCCCTGGCTGAGGGAAGAAGCTTCTCACCCAAGATTTGACGGTACAGGCCCCATCCATCGTCCCTTTGATGGGGTGAAGTTGTCCTGTCCCCTTAGCAGAAAACACCCCCAAAGCATAATGTTTCCACCTCCATGTTTGACGGTGGGGATGGTGTTCTTGGGGTCATAGGTAGCATTCCTCCTCCGAGGAACATCGCGAGTTGAGTTGATGCCAAAGAGCTCCATTTTGGTCTCATCTGACCACAACACTTTCACCCAGTTGTCCTCTGAATCATTCAGATGTTCATTGGCAAACTTCAGACAGGCATGTATATGTGCTTTCTTGAGCAGGGGGACCTTGTGGGCACCGCAGGATTTCAGTCCTTCAAGGCGCAGTGTCTTGCCAACTGTTTTCTTGGTGACTATGGTCCCAGCTGCCTTGAGATCATTGACAATATCCTCCCGTGTAGTTCTGGGCTGATTCCTCACCGTTCTCATGATCATTGCAACTCCACGAGGTGAGATCTTGCATGGAGCCCCAGGCCGAGGGAGATTGTTTGGAATCTTGATTGATTGATTGCTTATGTGCACAGGTGTCTTTTATACAGGTAACAAACTGAGATTAGGAGCACTCCCTTTAAGAGTGTGCTCCTAATCTCAGCTCGTTACCTGTATAACAGACACCTGGGAGCCAGAAATCTTTCTGATTGAGAGGGGGTCAAATACTTATTTCCCTCATTAAAATCCAAATCCATTTCTAACATTTTTGACATGTGTTTTTCTGGATTTTGTTGTTGTTATTCTGTCTCTCACTGTTCAAATAAACCCACCATTAAAATGATAGACGGATCATTTCTTTGTCAGTGGGCAAACGTACAAAATCAGCAGGGGATCAAATACTTTTTTCCCCTCACTGTATGTTTTAATCAAATCAACTATATGTAGGCTACTGAGCTTGTCTGATGCTTTTAGCACACTGTGATTTAAATTATTAAGACACAAATGATTTGAGGGAGCCAGAGATCAAGATAGCCGAACAAGAAGAAAAACTGTTCCCGACACTCTTCCTCTGCTGCTGCTGGCCTTCGCAGATTCTGCTGTTATGCTCCTAAGAGGTTACACCAGGAGGTGGCAACCATTTCCATTTGGAGTGCCAATATATCTTACCATTTCTACGGATCCGCGTGCCAGTTATGATTTTTGTGGAAAAGTGTAATTTAATTTATAAGTCTTCGTATTGCAAAATGATTGTGGTTAATCAAAATTCTAAAAGTAAGTTCTATTGCCGTTGCCAACTATGTAAAAGAAAAATGGCCTACAAATAAAAACATTGCAGCCTGCAGGTAGAAAATATCCTTATAAATATCCTATAAATCGCATTGGCTATGCATGGCCTGTCTGCAAGGAACTTGAAACATTGTGTCAACTATTAACTTGGGTCTGGCCTGAAGATCACTCTAGCAAACTTGCAACATTGTCTCAAATATTCTGGGCCTTCAGAGTTTCCAGCTCCAGTAAGTTTCGGACAGACATAGCTGTAGGCTATTTGCGCAAGGGATAAGAAGTAGTCAGGTAGGCCAATTTTATGTTTCCACCGGATAAAAGCATGACATTTTTTCCCTCTCTTTCAAGCTGAGTGGTTATCGAAAGAAAGCAGGAAAGATTTTTTAAATAGGCTACTTTGAGGAACTAAACTCAGCAAAAAAATAAACGTCCCCTTTTCAGGACCTGGTCTTTCAAAGATAATTTGTAAAAATCCAAATAACATCACACATCTTCATTGTAAAGGGTTTACACACTGGTTCCCTTGCTTGTTCAATGAGCCATAAACAATTAATGAAGATGCACCTGTGGAATTGTCGTTAAGACACTAACAGCTTACAGATGGTAGGCAATTAAGGTCACAGTTATGAAAACGTAGGACACTATAAAGAGGCCTTTCTCCTGACTCTGATCTGAAAAACACCAATAGAAAGGGCTAGGGCAATAAATTGCATTGTCCTTACTGTGAGACGCCTAAGACAGCGCTACAGGACTGACAGCTGACCGTCCTCGCAGTGGCAGACCACGTGTAACAACACCTGCACAGGATCGGTACATCCGAACATCACACCTGTGGGACAGGTACAGGATGGCAACAACAACTGCCCGAGTTACAACAGGAACGCACAATCCCTCCATCAGTGCTGAGAGAGGCTGGACTGAGGGCTTGTAGGCCTGTTGTAAGTCAGATCCTCACCAGGCATCACCGGCAACAACGCCGCCTATGGGCACAAACCCACCATCGCTGGATCAGACAGGACTGGCAAAAAGTGCTCTTCACTGACAAGTCGTGGTTTTGTCTCACCAGGGATGATGGTTGGATTCCCATTTATCGTCGAAGGAATGAGCTTTACACTGAGGCCTGTACTCTGGAGCAGGATTGATTTTTAAGGTGGAGAGTCCGTCATGGTCTGGGGCGGTGTGTCACAGCATCATCGGACTGAGCTTGTTGTCATTGCAGGCAATCTCAACGCTGTGAGTTACAGGGAAGACATCCTCCTCCCTCATGTAGTACATTTCCTGCAGGCTCCTCCTGACATGACCCTCCAGCATGACAATGCTACCAGCCATACTGCTCGTTCTTTGTGTAATTTCCTGCAAGACAGGAATGTCAATATTTTGCCATGGCCAGAGAAGATCCCAGATCTCAATCCTATTGAGCATGTCTGGGACCTGTTGAATCAGAGGGTGAGGACTAGGGCCATTCCCCACAGAAATGTCCGGGAGCTTGCAGGTGCCTTGGTGGAAGAGGGGGGTAACATCTCACAGCAAGAACTGGCAAAGCTGGTGCAGTCCATGAGGAGGAGATGCACTGCAGTATATAATGCTGCTGGTGTCCACACCAGATACTGACTGTTACTTTTAATTATGACCCCCCCCCCGTTGAGGGACATATTATTCAATTTCTGTTAGTCACATGTCTGTGGAACTTGTTCAGTTTGTCTCAGTTGTTGAATCTTGTTATGTTCTAACAATATTTACACATGTTAAGTTTGCCGAAAATAAACGCAGTTGACAGCAAGAGGATGTCAATGGATGTAAAAACAGACTTTGTTTACCTTGCTGTTTTGAGGTGAAGAAAAAATGACTTTGAGAAGTTTCAGTGGTGGTGAGTTAAGAAAATCAGAAATACTGTCAGATCCCCAAATGGGCACATTTATAGGCCTACATTTGCAATGCAGGCCAGGTAGCCTAGGCCTAATTCTTTGCATAATCAGATTTGTGTCCTTACTCAACATTGACAGGAGCCAATACTTGTTTCAGACAAGTGTAGCCTAGGTTGTGCAGTCTACAAACAATGTGTCCACTCTGACCATGAGAACGCTAAAAGACTAATAATATATTGAGTGCATTAACATAAATTAACTTATCCAAACAAACATTGTGGACTAGAAATGATGGTAATTACCGATACATTTACTACTGGTAATACTGTTGTGCCACCCCGTGTCCTCCGCAATGGATTAGTCCACTGAGACAGTCAAAAGTTTGGACACCTACTCATTCAAGGGTTTTTCTTTATTTTTACTATTTTCTACATTGTAGAATAACAGTGAAGACATCAAAACGATGAAATAACATATGTAATCATATAGTAACCAAAAAGTGTTAAACAAATCAAAATATATTTTAGATTCATGAGGTCGGGTGATTGTGGAGGCCAGGTCATCTGATGCAGCACTCCATCACTCTCCTTCCTGGTTAAATATACTTTACACAGCCTGGAGGTGTTTGGGTCATTGTCCTGTTGAAAAACAAATGATAGTTCCACTAAGCGCAAACCAGATGGGATGGTGTATCACTACAGAATGTTGTAGTAGCCATGCTGGTTAAGTGTGCCTTGAATTCTAAATAAATCACAGACATTGTCACCAGCAAAGCAGCCCCACACCATCACACCACCTCCTCTATGCTTCACGGTGAGAACCACACGTGGAGATCATCCGTTCACCTACTGTTACGTACGCCTCTTGGAGGAGGGAACGCAACACCCTGCTACATCTCAACTCCCCGTGGAGTGAAAAAGTATGTGATTGTTGGTGCGGGGAAGGACAGAGGCAGGGAGAAATACAGTTTACAGTTAATTTATTATTCCTAAACACGGTTAGTTGGGGAAAAGGGGCTGGACGGAACCAAAGAAAGTAAAAGTTAGTCCTCTTTCCTACCTTGCCTGCCTTCCCACAGCTCACCTAAGCTTTAGCACCAACTGGCGCGTTTTTTTTTTTTTAATATATTTTTTTAACCTTTTATTTAACCAGGCAAGTCAGTTAAGAACATATTTTTATTTTCAATGACGGCCTGGGAACAATGGGTTAACTGCCTGTTCAGGGGCAGAACGACAGATCTGTACCTTGTCAGCTCGGGGGTTTGAACTCACAACCTTCCGGTTACTAGTCCAACGCTCTAACCACTAGGCCACCACTAGGCTACGCTGCCGCCCCGCTAACCAAAATACAGGTGGTGGTCCGGCCAGGTCTTACCTAGTGTGCATAGACAGCGTAAATAGTGCAGGTTATGTATGCCCACAGGCCTCTTGCCTAAATACTGCGTCTCACAAAGACACGGCAGTTGGAACCAAAATCTCAAGTTTGGACTCATCACAGACCAAAGGACAGATATCCACCGGTCTAATGTCCATTGCCCGTGTTTCTTGGCCCAAGCAAGTCTCCTCCTTATTGGTGTTCTTTAGTAGTGTTTTCTATGTAGCAATTCAACAATGAAGGCCTAATTCACAGTCTCCTCTGAACAGTTGATGTTGAGATGTGTCTGTGACTTGTACTCTGAAGCATTTATTTGGCCTGCAATTTCTGAGGCTGATAACTAATGAACTTATCCTCTGCAGCAGAGGTAACTATGGGTCTTCCTTTCCTGTGGCAGGCTTCATGAGAGCCAGTTTCATCATAGCGCTTGATGGTTTTTGCGACTCCACTTGAAGAAACTTTCAAAGTTCTTAATTTTCCTAAATGTCTTAAAGTAATGGTGGACTGTCGTTTCTCTTTGCTTATTTGAGCTGTTCTTGCCATAATATGGACTTTGTCTATCTTCTGTATACCACGCCTACCTTGTCACAACACAACTGATTGGCTCAAATGCATTAAGAAGGAAAGAAATTCCACAAATGAACTTTTAACAAGGCACACCTGTTAGTTGAAATGCATTCCAGGTGACTACCTCAAGAAGCTGGTTGAGAGAATTCCAAGAGTGAGCAAAGCTGTCATCAAGGCAAAGGGGGTGGCTACTTTGAAGAATCTCAAATATAAAATATATTGAGATTTGTTTAACACTTTTTTGGTTACTACATGATTCCGTATGTGTTTTCATAGTTTTGATGTCTTTGCTATTATTTTACAATGTAGAAAATAGTAAAATTAAAGAAAAACCCTTAAATAGGTGTGTTCAAACTTTTGACTGGTACTGCATATATATATTTGCAACTGCTCGACTATAAAAATCTTGGTCGACCTACAGACTTTCGACCAAACAACTGACCAGTCGACAAAATGTGGTCAGCCCTAGTTCAAAAGGTTCATTTGAATTCATGATCTTAACCGTTTTCTCATTACAGGGCAGCTATCTGGCCCATACACAGGGAAAGAAGCATCAGACCAATTTGTAAGTACATATCCATTACCACTTAAAAAATGTTTCTTTAATTGAAAAACCTTGTATATTTGGTGTTGCTCACTTCCCTGTTTTGTTGAATGCAGAGCGAGAAGAGCAGCCAAAGAAGCAAAAGAAGCCCCTGCCCAGCCAGCCCCCGAAAAGGTGAAGGTCGAGGTCAAGAAATTTGTGAAGATTGGTCGACCAGGGTACAAAGGTAGGTTATGTGTTTTGATGTTATTAGTAAGTCATCAATGATTCAATGACTCCAGAACAATCTGTTATGTACTGTCAGGGTTAGAGAACCCTGGGGAGAACAAGGTGGTGCTGCTGAGTGTGGGTGGGTGTGCAGTGGCCCCAATTTTTGCATTTTTGAATAGCTATAAATGCCATTTTCTGCAATCTAGAGCAAAAATTGTCCTTAAATGATAAAGTTAAAAACAAAATAGTTGTGCAGTCCACAAGGTGGGGCAGTCCCTCTTACATTCTTTGGGGAGAATCGTGGAGCTGAACTGATATTATTTCCCTTGTCAACAGTAACCAAGCAGAGAGATCCAGAGAGTGGGCAGCAGTCTTTACTTTTCCAGGTGAGTCTGAATGAGACATGGACATAATTAACATGGGTCAAATGTTATTGGTCACATACACGTGTTTAGCAGATGTTATTGGTCACATACACGTGTTTAGCAGATGTTATTGGTCACATACACGTGTTTAGCAGATGTTATTGGTCACATACACGTGTTTAGCAGATGTTATTGGTCACATACACGTGTTTAGCAGATGTTATTGGTCACATACACGTGTTTAGCAGATGTTATTGGTCACATACACGTGTTTAGCAGATGTTATTGCGGGTGTAGCGAAATACTTGTTGTAGCGAGATAAGACAAGGTCAGATCAATGGAGGGAAAGCAATTTCTACTGTTCTGAGTCTTTGGACACACTGGTTACCTTGGGTAACTGTCCTTCTCCTCCCTTATCAGATTGATTACCCAGAGATAGCGGAGGGCATAGGGCCCAGGCATCGCTTCATGTCTGCATACGAGCAGCGCATTGAGCCCCCAGACCGTCGTTGGCAGTACCTTCTACTGGCTGCAGAACCATATGAGACCATCGCCTTCAAGGTGTGTCTCTTCATTTGGACCTAAGGGAACCCCCAAACACTCCAATTTGTCTTTGCCTCGTACTGACAAATCATACCTGTTTTGTATGTTCTGTATTTCTGCAGGTGCCAAGCAGAGAGATTGATAAAGCTGAGAGTCGGTTCTGGACCCACTGGAACAAAGATACAAAGCAGGTTTGGTACTGGTGCTGACAGTCCCATAGATGGTTGTATCTTTCGAAGAATATTTGAGTATTAATAGAATCCTGAACTGAATGTACACGTCATTTAATCCCCCCCAATATCTTTCCAGTTTTTCCTCCAATTCCACTTCAAGATGGAGAAGTCTCTCGCTCCACCCAGCGGACCCGTACCCCCGATGGGTGTAAAGCGCCCCCCTCCGCTGATGAGTGGGATAGGTCCTCGGCCCCCCAATGAGGCCATGCCCCCTCCACCCCCAGGGGGGATGCATATGCCACCCTTGCCCCCTGGTGCCCCTGGCCCCCCTCAGATGCACCACCATCATCAGATGCAACACGGTGGCCCCGGGATGGGCATGCCACCCCTGATGAGACCCCCGCTCCCTTCTGACAGTCATGGAGGAATGCCCCATCAAAACAACTGATTGTGTTTGCCTATCGTTTGGTTGCTGTTACACTACAGTGCCCCTTCGTTGGACTGTGTCAAGTGTCCTGTTTCAATGTACACTTTCTAAACTGGATGACACGTTGTTAATCCACATGCTTTTTTACCGACGGACCACATTCATTAGGTTTTGTACACAGTCGCCAAGGGAATTTTGTCATACTGAAATATTGTCTCTGGCAGCATCTATACTCCGGGTACTACTCCGAGTTAAGCAGTGTACATGTCATGGTCATGCATTCTAAATATTCTGCTAGTGTGGATATTGTAAGGTGGTCATTGTTTTGTGAGCTCTGTAATAGCACCAGTATGAATAGATTCCTCTGTATTGTAGATGTTGAGCCCTCTGAATTAAACAACATCTTTGACAATCCACAATTCATCTTTAAATATACTTTTTTTTTTTTATAATAAAGAATGTGGAAAAGTGAGTTGTGTCTTATGATATTACTCTTTGCTTGGCTGGAAAGAAAATGTGTTTAGCTACAAAGACAATATATGCTTGTGGAATAATACAATGCTTAGTACACAGGGAAAGCTTTATTGATGTGTTCAATGCTTTGTGATGGAGTTAAGGTAGCAGAAATTAGTTGTTAATTTTACAAAAGTTTTAATTTTTAAGTACAGTATTTACAGTGTTATCAAAAAAATGACATCAATTGACCAGGTTGTCTGAAACATCCAGCATTGCTATAGAGGCCCCAGTTGAGCAGTTATTTTCCAATAGCACCCTTACAATTCATCAATTAAGTCTCATCTTTACAATCCAAACCACATCATTCAATATTTTAAGCAAGAAGTACATGGCAGACTAAGAACTGGTTTGCTCTTCTGACTGGCACTTGTAATGGCTGCCAATGAGCCAACAGCATGTATTAGTTGTAAGTGATGTGGCCTCATTATACAATTACAAACGGAGAACTAGATCTATCATACTATTTTACTAAATGTTTCTTCAGACAGCGTGGTGTTTGCCTTAAGATTAGCTGGCTTTTGATTTCATAACCTTTTGTAGCTTCTTGGGTTTTACCTCATCTTCCCCTTCATTTATTTCCTCATCCATTTTTTCCACATCTCCCAGCTTGGCCTGTTTTCCCTTTTTCTTTCCCTTAGTTTCTTCATCCCTCTCTCTCTTGGCCCTCTTATCTTTTGTCTTCCCCTCTCTGCCTTTTACAAGTTTTCTCTCTGGTGTTCCATTGCCTCTCAGGCCCTTCAGCGACCTCTCTCGGACCCTTTTCTTCACTCGACCCTGTTTGGTTTCCCCTTCATCAGCTTCTTCTTCATTATCGTCATCAATGTCAGGTAACCACCAGAAGAGCACCTCATACAGAGACTTCTCAGGCTGCAGAAACAGGAAATGGTCATAAGCAAACACAGAAGTGCAGAACCTCTTTGGAAAAAGGTACTGCATGCTAACTTTAACACCGCATGAGTATGTACTTTATACTCATAAAACAACATACTATCTGAAAATGCTGTGGTGTTTGTGTTAATATCTCGCTAGTTATCAAACTTAAGAATCTGATTTGGGAAAATTGTCCAGGTAAAGCGGTCAATCAAATCAGAGACATGCGTAGGGCACTATCTGTCTGGTGTCCCTATCTGTCTGGTGTCCCTATCTGTCTGGTGTCCCTATCTGTCTGGTGTCACTATCTGTCTGGTGTCCCTATCTGTCTGGTGTCACTATGTCTGGTGTCCCTATCTGTCTGGTGTCACTATCTGTCTGGTGTCCCTTTCTGCCAGCTATGCATTCTGAGGTAGAAATGGAGGGAATTGTTGTGGTCCCATACACGTTTTCAGTGAATGTGTATTTCAAGCACGATTCAACTTAAGCCTGTTGAATGGAAGTGTGAGATTCCATACACACACATGCAGCTAAAATCTATATACTTATCCATATTTTAATGGATTGTCCAGCTAACTGTCAGTGACGGTAGTAGCTGATCTGCAAAGTGCAGATGAAAACCAGCACACACTGCAGGCTTTTATGAGTGCTGCTTGGCATCAAATCTCCTGTCATCCATACCATGTCGGGAATGAGGTTTCTGAGCCCAGAGAGACGGGAGAGTATTTTGTATGTTTTTACCACTACCTCCTGTGGTTGGACTCTGTGTCTCAGCGCGGAGCGCCTCACTGTCAGTGCAATGTCATACTCCTCTTCCTCCACACCCCGTCCACCTTTTATGGTTTCTATGGGATGACAGGACAATCACATCCGTCATGGAAATCACTTTAATCATTAATGACAAAGTACTTTTTAAAAATTTCCAGCACCTCAGAGGTGTGCCAGTTCTCCTAAGGAAAAGAGATGATTTACTGTATACAGTATACTGTATGAGGTGGGGTGTGGGTTACACTTGTCTACTTGCCGTGTAGTTTCTGAAAGACAGTGCTGAACAGCAGGATGGTGATGGCTATGAACAGACAGCGGTTGAGGGTGACCCCTTCCCAGGGTGTCTCTATCTGGCTCAAGTTCTGGAGAGACATAGCTTTTCGCAGAGACACTGAGATACACAGAGAAGAAGAGAAACAAAGACAGGGGTTATAATAGCATAAATCAGGTGTCTTTGACTGACATGTTTTTGAGAGATAAAGAGAGAGAGTTTGGAGAAAGAGAAAGAGAGGTGGGCTCACTGCTTCTGGCAGGGAGACTGGGTTCTCTGGGCATCATCTTGGGGACTTGCTGCCTAACTGGAGGTTCCTGTTGAGAAGGCATTGTCCTCTCCTGGAGGGTCCGCCTTCTCTCCTGAGTGTACATTTCTGCAGAGAAACAGATCAGAGTTAGCCAGGGGGATACTCATTAGGTTGACCACCACCATAGTATAGTACATCCACTGGGAGCAGGCAAGGACATGGGGTTGGTGGTGTATACTATAACGGCTAGTGGTGCAGAACGGGTGAGTAGAGTGTGAGAGAAATGAGATGGGGGAGAGAGACAATATATACTCGGTTGTAACTAGAGGATAGGGGCTTTGCTAGTTAAAGCTCCCCAGTAAGGCTGTGTGAGGTGAATTCACGCCGTGGTGCTCTTAGGACCAGATATCATATTACAATGACGTGGTAACTATGTAGAGGAATGCTGCTACCACCAGCCTGCACCACTCACATGTTATTAGACCGCAGTGTTCTGAAATAGGGACCCTAACGGTTTTAGTATACTTGGTGTAAAGACTTCTTGACCCCAACGATAACCTTAAAAGATAAGATAATGGTATATACACTCAGTTTATTACATACACTCATTTAGAACCAGCATATTCTAACGTTCAATAGAACAGTAACTGAATGCCTTGATGCCCGTCTGCCTGCTTTATATAACAAGCCACGTGACTCACTGTCTGTAGCACCGGACCATTTACGTGAATGGGGGGGGGTACCTAATAAACTGAGTTTAGGTCACACAGCTGGTAAAGGAGACAAGGCTTGGTTGTGTTTCCTGGTCCAGTGGTACTTGGAATAAGGTCTATATTTACTTCAATCTGTGATTGATTGTCTGCCACAGAGACTGAAACAGTGTCTGACTCACGCTCTTTGTTGTGGTCAGTGAGCTTCAGTTGAGTCAGTGGTCACTGTGTTTGTGTGTGCGTGTGCGTGTGCGTGTGTGTGCGTGTGTGTGTGTTCCTTACCTTTACCTGGTCTGTGGACAGGCTTCTGTGGTGGAGGTTCTGGTCTGGCTAACTCCTCAAACTCTTCTCCATCCCTGCCCTGAGAGAGAAAGAGGAAACAGAGGGGGAGAATTGAGGGAAAGGGTAAGAGGCGAGAAGAGATTTATAGGATTGTCACAGTTAATTATGTTACAATTATTTTTCCGGAGACACCTACAGTATATAGGGGGTAGAAACAAGACACAGACTTCATATTGTCAATGCATTTGGTCAGAGCATACCTATGGATTAGTTGCTATTTTTAGATGGGAGATTTTTGCTTGCTGTCGATATAGACGTGTAAATTAAATGAATGATGACTGGATAATTATATATTGAGTATACCAAACATTAAGAACACCTTCCTAATATTGAGTTGCAACCCCCCCCCCTTTCCCCTCAGTATAGCTTAAATTCGTCAGGGCATGAACTCTACAAGGTGTCAAAAGCGTTCCACAGGGATGCTGACCCATGTTGATTCCAATGCTTCCCACAGTTGTGTCAAGTTGGCTTGATTTCCTTTGGGTGGTGGACCGTTCTTGATACACACAGGAAACTGTTGAGTGTGAAAAACCTAGCAGCGTTGCAGTTCTTGACATAAATTGGTGCACCTGGCACCTACTAGCATACCCTGTTCAAAGGCAGTTCAATCTTTTGTCTTGACCATTCACCCTAAAGAATCCACACATATACACAGTCCATGTCTCAATTGTTTCAAGGCTAAAAAATCCTTCTTTAACCTGTCTCCTCTCTTTCATCTACACTGATTGAAGTGGATTTAACAAGTGACATCACAAAGGGATCATAGCTTCCACCTGGATTCACCTGGTCACTCTATGTCATGGAACTAACAGATCTTAATGTTTTTTATAAACTGGGTGGTTCGAGCCCTGAATGCTAATTGGCTGACAGCCGTGGTATATCAGACCGTATACCACGGGTATGACAAACATGTCTTTTTACTGCCCTAATTACATTGGTAACCAGTTCATAATAGTAATAAGGAACGGCTAAGGGCTGTGTCCAGACACTCTGCAACGCGTCGTGCCTAAGAACAGCCCTTAGCCGTGGTATGTTGGCCATATACCACACCCCCTCTTGCCTTATTGCTTAAGTATACTCAGTGTATAATCAGTCATTACAATAGAATATACTGTGTAATTATAACCATCACATATGTAACAGACCTTAGTAAAGCAACAACAAACAACAAAGGCGTTGGGCATCAAGGCAACCTCTCCAGCACTTGAGTAACTTCAGGCCCAGTCTACTAACCTAAATTATTACATTCTAATCCACTGATGCCATAGTTGAGGATATTACATTTCTGATTGAACCTTGAACTGATCTTATAACAGTCCTAAAAATAGTGATGAGTCGACACTATAGAGAAACAGACACACAAACAGGCATGGATAGTTGCAGAGGATGATATGATGTTCCAGCTGGGATAGCAGCTTGCCTCCCCAACCGTATGGCCTGACCCCTAACCCTTGACCTCCGACGGAGTGCGTCTTACCTGGTTCGACATGAGGGGTGCCTCAGAAAACATCAAGGACCTTTGTCAATGAGCAGTTGTCCTGGAGCGGGGCCGGGGTGGTGGCAGAGACACCCTCTGTGTGGAGGGTGACAGTCAAGCACAGCTGCAGCATTGAGAATGAAAAAACAAAAAGCATTGAGTGTCAGCCAGAGGGGTTGAACGATGCTGGGTGGACTACACGCCAGCTGCCAGATCCAGAGATAGAGGTATGGGGAGGGAGAATGAGGGATGGGGGGAGAGCAAGGGTTATGCTAAATCAGGAATGGCCACTTCTGATGCTGCAGGGCTGCTTTGTATACAGGCTTGTTCTAGACCAGCATGAAACCATGTTCAATTATTGTCAATTATTCAATTATTTGTCAATGAAATTACCCAGACTGCTTAGAATTTCACATTGATATTATGGATCAATGTAAAACACAGACATGCATTGTTTTTTCCATTATGCTTTATGGGTGACAACTGTACTGTTCATTGTTTCTGTACCGTATGAGGATGTACTTGACAGAATTGACCACCAGGGTGCGGTACAAGGCAAGAGGTAGAGGCCAAACCAGGTCATGGCTGGGGCTGGGACATGTGGTTGAACTATTCTGTGCGTCTCATTAATCAGTGTTACCTAAGAGAGAGAATAGGGTCCTTTCAACAGACATTTCAATATGATTAGATATACTATTGTGTGTCCTTTGTGATAGCAGATAGTGTACTAACTCAAGAGAAATGGGAAAATGCAGAAGAATGGGTTAGGGTTGGAGACAGAGTGTTGGAGGGGCTGGGTGTGCAGGGAGCAAATAGCTGGGAAGCAGGATTAGCTAGTGGGGAGGAAAGATGAGTCATCATGTCATTGTTAGTGCCAGGGTTAGCCTTCCTGGTACTGCACGCGATCCGGACGGTGCCCGTCAGTGGTCACCCGCTATCGACCTCGCCCATGGGTACAGGATCTGTGGCACAACTGACACCATATTCCCCAGAAAGGGTACTACTTTTACATCGACCATTAAAATCCTATTCCTCATACAGTGCACTACTACTGTTGACTATTGATCAGAGTCTGCATAGTAGTGCAGTGCAATGGGAGTCACTGTCAGAGCTGGCTATTTGCCCCCTGGGAAGGACATTTTACAGTAAGACTGGTTAAATGACCCCGTGATTCTACACCAGGCGCTATCCGTATATGTATAGCATACATTACCTACCATATATGTATAATACCCTGTATAATACCCTAACCCTACATTATCTACCACATACTGTTGAAGTCGGAAGTTTACATACACCAAATACATTTCAACTCAGTTTTTCACAATTCCTGACATTTAATCCAAGTAAAAATTCCCTGTCTTAGGTCAGTTAGGATCACCACTTTATTTTAAGAATGTGAAATGTCAGAATAATAGTAGAGACTGATTTATTTCAATTTGTATTTCTTTCATCACATTCTCAGTGGGTCAGAAGTTTACATACACTCAATTAGTATTTGGTAGCATTGCCTTTAAATTGTTTAACTTGGGTCAAACGTTTTGGGTAGCCTTCCACAAGCTTCCCACAATAAGTTGGGTGAATTTTAGCCCATTCCTCCGGACAGAGCTGGTGTAACGGAGTCAGGTTTGTAGGCCTCATTGCTCGCACACACTTTTTCAGTTCTGCCCACAAATTTTAAATCGGATGCAGGTCAGGGCTTTGTGATGGATTTGTTGTCCTTAAGCTATTTTGCCACAACTTTGGAAGTATGCTTGGGGTCATTGTCCATTTGGAAGACCCATTTGCGACCAAGCTTTAACTTCCTGACTGACGTCTTGAGATGTTGCTTCAATATATCCGCATAATTTTCCAGCCTCATGATGCCATATATTTTGTGAAGTGCACCAGTCCCTCCTGCAGCAAAGCACTCCCACAACATGATGGTGCCACCTCAGTGCTTCATGGTTAGGATGGTGTTCTTTGGCTTGCAAGCCTCCCCCTTTCTCCTCCAAACATAACGATGGTCATTATGGTCAAACTGTTCTATTTTTGTTTCATCAGACCAGAGGACATTTCTCCAAAAAGTACGATCTTTGTCCCCATGTGCAGTTGCAAACCGTAGTCTGGCTTTTTTATGGCGGTTTTGGAGCAGTGACTTCTTCCTTGCTGAGCTGCCTTTCAGGTTATGTCGATATAGGTCTCGTTTTACTGTAGATATAAATACTTTTATACCTGTTTCCTCCAGCATCTTCACAAGGTCCTTTGCTGTTGTTCTGGGATTTGCACTTTTCGCACCAAAGTACGTTCATCTCTTGGAGACAGAACGCGTCTCCTTCCTGAGCTGTATGATGGCTGTGTGGTCCCATGGTGTTTATACTTGTGTACTATTGTTTGTACAGATGAACGTGGTATTTGCTCACAATGACGAACCAGACTTGTGGAGGTCTCCAATTTATATTCTGACGTCTTGGCTAATTTCTTTTGATTTCTCCATGATGTCAAGCAAAGAGAATCTGAGATTGGCCTTGAAAATACAGAAAAACTAAATAGAGAAAAGAGCTTTCAGAATACAGAAAAACGAGTTTTAATGACTCCAACCTAAGTGTATGTACACTTCCAACTTCAACTGTACATACAATTGTTGGAAAAGAGTTTTAATTAATGACTCCAACCTAAGTGTATGTACACTTCCGAATTCAACTTTACATACAAAACTCCTTAAAACTCGTTTTTCAACTCCACAGATTTCTTGTTAACAAACTATAGTTTTGGCAAGTCGGTTACATTGTGCATGACACAAATCATTTTTCCAACAGTTGTTTATAGATTATTTCACTTATAATTCATTGTATCACAATTCTACTGGTTCAGAAGGTAACCTACACAGGGCGGCAGGGACTGGGAGACTAGTCAGGATCAAGGGAATGATGAACAGAGAAAGTACAGAGAGATCCTTGATGAAAACCTGCTCCAGAGCACTCAGGACCTCAGACTGGGGCGAAGGTTCACCTTCCAACAGGACAATGACCCTAAGCACACAGCCAATACAACACTGGAGTGACTTCAGGACAAAAAAACCTGAATGTCCTTGAGTGGCCCAGCCAGAGCCCAGACTTGAACCCGATCGAACATCTCTGGAGAGACCTGAAAATAGCTGTGCAGCAACGCTCCTCATCCAACCTGACAGAGCTTGAAATGATCCGCAGAAAAGAATGGGAGAAACTCCGCAAATACAGGTGTGCCAAGCTTGTAGGCTGTAATCGCTGCCAAAGGTGCTTCAAGAAAGTACTGAGTAAAGGTTCTGAATACTTAAGTAAATGTGATATTTAAGTTTTGTATTTTTTATAAATGTGCACAACATTTTTAAAATCTGTTTTTGCTTAGTCATTATGGGGTATTTTGTGTAGATTGATGAGGAATTATGATTGTTTCATTAATTTTAGAATAAGGCTGTAACGGCGTTCGTCTGTTGAAGGAGAAGCGGACCAAAATGCAGCGTGGTGGTTACTCATGTTCTTTAATGAAGAATAGCGATACATGAAATAACTATATATATATACAAAACAACAAACGGAACGGGAAAACCTATACAGCCTGTCTGGTGACAACTAACACAGAGACAGGAACATTCACCCACCAAATACACAGTGAAACCCAGGCTACCTAAATATGGTTCCCAATCAGAGACAACGAGAATCACCTGACTCTGATTGAGAACCGCCTCAGGCAGCCAAGCCTATGCTACACCCCTACTCAGCCGCAATCCCAATACCTACTAAACCCCAATACAAAAACACACCACAACATAAACCCATGTCACACCCTGGCCTGACCAAATAAATAACGAAAACACAAAATACTAAGACCAAGGCATGATAAAGGCTGTAACGTAACAAAATGTGGGAAAAGTCAACGGGTCTGAATACTTTCCGAATGCACTGTATGTATAGTATACATTATCTACTGTATATGCTGCAGGACATGTCAGTCACATTTCTGGATGTTTGCATTGTAAGTTATTGTTGCTCATAAATGGGAAGTATTACGTCTTAACTGACTTAATTAACCAAGTGAACATTGGTTTGTCATCGTTGATTAGTGATCAGGACATGACCTCGTAAGAATTGGAGAGTGGAAGGCGTTATCTGTTTGATCGTCAAGACTGTGCCTTTTCCGCCCCATTTCCAAACAGAATGATCTCACGCCTCATCTGATTAAAATAACCAGAGGAATCAGTGACTTTCTCTCGTCATCTTGTCATTGCTGTTGGTACAATAGGGAGAAGTCAAACTCGGCCAAGTTTGTCCCAAAGTTTTGGGGACTGTTTCAAGGTCTACGGAAGACCCACATACAGTGCGGGGTAAAGTGGGCTAACAAAGCCTCCGGACTCCCTATGCCCCACATTATCTCACAAGGGAGGCCTAT
Source organism: Oncorhynchus gorbuscha (assembly GCF_021184085.1). Taxonomy (NCBI): domain Eukaryota; kingdom Metazoa; phylum Chordata; class Actinopteri; order Salmoniformes; family Salmonidae; genus Oncorhynchus; species Oncorhynchus gorbuscha. The sequence goes on along the minus strand of NC_060194.1, from coordinate 37,481,247 downwards.
GACTGGCTGTGGTGCTTTGGAATCTGCCCCTTTTGTCCTTATGTAATGAGGAAATCATTCAGAGGGCAGAGAGACTGTGTGTCTGTCCACCACCGCGTGGGATACTCTCTATGCCCTGCCTCACAACGGGACATTATGAAGCGTAAAATCATATTAGCTCTTATTTTCTGGCTGCCAGTTAGAGGGTATGATAACCTCACAGAGTAAGTAAGCGTGAATGTTAACTGTTGAATAGTCAGCGACAGTCGGCCGATGATGAACGTGGCCCCAGATTGTAATGTTAATGTCTGCTACAACAATTTGCAGTGCGGCAGTGCATTAACCACAGGGCCAGATGTGCTCCATTTACAGTTTTTACCAGTGCTGTATAAAGGTTGTACCTGTGATTTTCAAGAGGGAATAAAACAGAAAAGAGCGAGAAAAATGAAGCCTTCTCCCAAAAAAGAAGTATGAATAAAATGTTTATTTTGGTATTTTATTCTCATGCAGTCTCAGTAACAGGCAAGGATTTCAGACCAGAGGAGGACTTACAGTTGAAGTCGGAAGTTTACATTTACATTTACATTTAAGTCATTTAGCAGACGCTCTTATCCAGAGCGACTTACAAATTGGTGCATTCACCTTATGACATCCAGTTTACATACACTTAGGTTGGAGTCATTACATTAGGTTGGAGTCATTATAACTTGTTTTTCAACCACTCCACAAATGTCTTGTTAACAAGAAACTATAGTTTTGGCAAGTTGGTTAGGACATCTACTTTGTGCATGACACAAGTAATTTTTCCAACAATTGTTTACAGACAGATTATTTAACTTATAATTCACTGTATCACAAGTCCAGTGGGTCAGAGATTTACATACACTAAGTTGACTGTGTATTTAAACTGCTTAGAAAATTCCAGAAATTATGTCATGGCTTTAGAAGCCTCTGATAGGCTAATTGACATAATTTGAGTCAATTGAGGTGTACCTGTGGATGTATTTCAAGGCCTACCTTCAAACTCAGTGCCTATTTGCTTGACATCATGGGAAAATCAAATGAAATCAGCCAAGACCTCAGAAAAAATATTGTAGACCTCCACAAGTCTGATTCATCCATGGGAGCAATTTCCAAACGCCTGAAGGTACCACTCTCATCTGTACAAACGATAGTACGCAAGTATTAACACCATGGGACCACACAGCCGTCATACCGCTCAGGAAGGAGACGCGTTCTGTCTCTTGGAAATGAACGTACTTTGGTGCGAAAAGTGCAAATCAATCCCAGTACAACAGCAAAAGGACCCTGTGAAGATGCTGGAGGAAACAGGTACAAAAGTATCTATATCCACAGTAAAGGAATACACCACATGAGTCACTGGCTTTATCAATAAGTGCTTTGAGGACGTCATCCCCACAGTGACTGTACGTACATACCACAACCAGAAGCCATGGATTATAGCAACATTCACACTGATCTAAAGCGTAGAGCTGCCGCTTTCAGGGTGCGGGACACTAACCCGGAAGCTTACAAGAAATCCTGCGACGAACCATCAAAACAGGCAAAGAGTCAATACAGGGCTACGATTGAATCATACTACACCGGCTCTGACGCTCATCGGATGTGGCAGGACTTGCAAACTATTACAGACTACAAAGGGAAGCACAGCCGCGAGCTGCCCAGTGACAAGAGCCTATCAGACGAGATACATCACATCTATGCTCGCTTCGAGGCAAGCAACACTGAGGCATGCATGAGAGTATCAGCTGTTCCGGATGACTGTGTGGTCACGCTCGCCGTAGCCGACTTGAGTAAGACGTTTAAACAGGTCAACATACACCAGGCTGCGAGGCCAGACGGATTACCAGGACGTGTGCTCCGGGCATGTGCTGATCAACTGGCAGGTGTCTTCGCTGACATTTTCAACATATCCCTGACTGAGTCTGTAATACCAACATGCTTCATTTAGATCACCATAGTCCCTGTGCCCAAGAACACAAAGGCAACCTGCCTAAATGACTTCAGACCCGTGGCACTCACGTCTGTAGCCATGAAGTGCTTTGAAAGGCTGGTAATCAACACCATTATCCCATAAATCCTAGACCCACTCCAATTTGCATACCGCCCAAACAGATCCACAGATGATGCAATCTCTATTGCACTTCACACGGCCCTTTCCCACCTGGACAAAAGGAACACCTATGTGAGAATGCTATTCATTGACTACAGCTCAGCGTTCAACACCATAGTGCCCTCAAAGCTCATCACTAAGCTAAGGAACCTGGGACTAAAAACACCTCCCCCTGCAACTGGATCCTGGACTTCCTGACGGGTTGCCCCCAGATGGTGAGGGTAGGTAGCAACACATCTGCCACACTGATCCTCAACACTGGAGCTCCCCAGAGGTGCGTGCTCAGTCCCCTCCTGTACTCCCTGTTCACCCACGAGTGCCAAGTCTAGGACAAAAAGGCTTCTCAACAGTTTTTACCTCCAAGCCATAAGACTTCTGAACAGGTAACCAATGATTACCCGGACTATTTGCATTGTGTGCCTCCCCCCAACCACTCTTTTACTTTGCTGCTAATCTCTGTTTATCTTATATGCATAGTCACTTTAATCATACATCCATGTACATACTACCTCAATTGGCCCGACCAACCAGTGCTCCCGCACATTGGCTAACCGGGCTATCTGCATTGTGTCCCACCTCCCGCCAACCCCTCCTTTTAGGCTACTGCTACTCTCTGTTCATCATATATGCATAGTCACTTTAACTATACCTACATGTACAGACTACCTCAATAAGCCTGACTAACAAGTGTCTGTATATAGCCTTGCTACTCTTATTTTCAAATGTATTTTTACTGTTGTTTTATTTCTTTACTTACCTACACACACACACACACACACATACCTTTTTTTGCACTATTGGTTAGAGCCTGTAAGTAAGCATTTCACTGTAAGGTCTACTACACCTGTTGTATTCGGCGCACGTGACAAATAAACTTTGATTTGATTTGATGTAAAACAAGTCCTACTTTGACATAACCTGAAAGGCCGCTCAGCAAGGAAGAAGCAGCTCCTCCAAAACCGTCATAAAAAAGCCAAACTATGGTTTGCAACCGCACATGGGGACACAGATCGTACTTTTTGGAGAAATGTCCTCCGGTCTGATGAAACAAAAATGGAACAGTTTGGCCATAATGACCATCGTTATGTTTGGAGGAAAAGGGGTAAGCTTGCGAACGGACGTACACCATCCCAACCGTGAAGCACGGAGTGGCAGCATCGTGTTGTGGGGGTGCTTTGCTGCAGGAGGGACTGGTGCACTTCACAAAATAGATGGCATCATGAGGCTGGAAAAGTATGTGGATATATTGAAACAACATCTCAAGACATCAGTCAGGAAGTTAAAGCTTGGTCGCAAATGGGTCTTCCAAATGGACAATGATCCCAATCATACTTCCAAAGTTGTGGCAACATGGCTTAAGGACAACAAAGTCAAGGAATGGAGTGGCCATCACAAAGCCCTGACCTCAATCCTATAGAAAATGTGTGGGCAGAACTGAAAAAGTGTGTGCGAGCAAGTAGGCCTACAAACCTGACTCCGTTACACCAGCTCTGTCAGGAGGAATGGGCCAAATGGGCTTGTGGAAGGCTACCCGAAACGTTTGACCCAAGTTAAACAATTTAAAGGCAATGCCTCCAAATACTAATTGAGTGTATGTAAACTTCTGACCCACTGAGAATGTGATGAAGGAATAAAAGCTGAAATAAATCAGTCTCTACTATTATTCTGACATTTCACATTCTTAAAATAAAGTGGTGATTCTAACTGACCTAAGACAGGGACATTTTACTAGGATATAAATGTGAGGGAATTGTGAAAAACTGAATTGAAATGTATTTGGCTAAGGTGTATGGCTAAGGTGTATGGCTAAGGTGTATGGCTAAGGTGTATGTCTAAGGTGTATGGCTAAGGTGTATGGCTAAGGTGTATGTCTTCATGTCTTCTGACTTCAACTGTACATACTTCTAAAACTTTTTAGGAAAAGGAGGAAGTCGGAAGCAGCATTAACTGGAACTGCGTTATTTGCAAACGAAGGGACAATGATGATGAAGGAAGGAAAAAATAGAGGAGAGGTACAGCCGTCATGAAACCTGATGAGCAGACAGGCAAATCCATTAACAAAAGAGGAGAATGAATCATTGCTTCCGGATACTGGATTTGCCAGTGGTGTTTTTATGGGAGTGAGAGTGAGGGTAAAGCCATTCCATGCAAATCTCTATAGAATGATGTGTGTTTCTGTGGTGAAAAATCAGGATTCTGTCTGATAAACTGTTCTAATGTAGAACAGACAGGCGTTGAAGATTCCACATACAGAGTAACAGAACACCCAGAGTGGGGTTGGTGTTCCGGAATTAGAACGTTCAAATGTTAGAATATTGAGGAGAATGGGACTAGAATGTTCAGACCTAGGGGAGAGGAGTGAAAGGAAGTTCAGGAATTTTTGTCAGAATTAATGTGTATACAAACAACTTACCACCTTGGCTCTGAAATTAAACTACCACAGACCTGTAAGGATGGTTATAGATAAGCATTATCCTGAATAATACATCTTGAGACTTGACTATCATCTGATTGATATTATTCAGCAGTAGTGTCCAGCTAGGGCTACAACAGTGTGCTCCGTATCCCAGTAGTAGTGGCACTGGTCCATTTGATCACAGTGACTTTGACAGACTGCTCCTCTCCAGGCCTGGCAATGAGTCTGGCATCTGCCGTCTGACTCTCACTTCCTCGTTTGCAATTCAGATGAGTTGACATTAAAATACTTCATAGACTAAAGTGAGTTGAGAGGCTGACTGTGAGACTGAGCGACGCTGGAGTGGAAGAGGCAGACTGTTGATGTTGGTTAAGATCTATTACAAAGGGAACCCCAGAACACCTTGGGGTAGATAGAATATACAGCAACTCTAATTTCAGGCCTCGAGATAGGTGGGAACCACAGCATTACTGTTCCCTTTGATCAAGGTTTCTTTCCATGACAGGTGAATCCAGGTGAAAGCTATGATCCCTTATTGATGTCACGTTAAATTCACTTCAATCAGTGTAGATGAAGGGGCAAAGACAGGTTAAGGAGGATTTTTAATCCTTGGGACAGTTGAGACATGGATTGTGTATGTTTGCCATTCAGAGGGTGAATGGACAAGACAAAAGATTTCAGTGCCTTTGAACAGGGTATGGTAGTAGGTGCCAGGTCCACCAGTTTGTGTCAAGAACTGTAACACTGCTTGGTTTTTCATGCTCATGAACAGTTTCCCGTGTGAATCAAGAACAGTCCACCACCCAAAGGACATCCAGCCAACTTGACACAACTGTGGGAAGCACTGGAGTCAACATGGGCCAGCATCCCAACCTCGAGCTGTTTTGCAAGGAGGAATGGGAAAAAATTTCAGTCTCTCGATGTGCAAAACTGATAGAGACATACCCCAAGCGACTTCCAGCTGTAATCGCTGCAAAAGGTGGCGCTACAAAGTATTAACTTAAGGGGGCTGAATAATTTTGCATGCCCAATTTTTCAGTTTTTGATTTGTTAAAAAAGTTTGAAATATACAATAAATGTCTGTCCACTTCATGATTGTGTCCCACAAAAATGGGACACAAAAAAATACAGTTTTATATCTTTATGTTTGAAGCCTGAAATGCGGCAAAAGGTCGCAAAGTTCAAGGGGGCCGAATACTTTCGCAAGGCACTGTATATCATTTTCTTCATATATATTTTGTTTAGATTTTTAATATTTTTAAATTCAATTTCCATCTAGGGACTAAACATACTCTCCTGCAACCCGCCTCACCCAATGTGGTATCGATCTGCTATTTTTTACACTTTTGAAACAGAACCCCCATCAGAAGCTAGCCAGCTAATTAGCTACTAGCTAGTAGTCAGTTAGCCACTGCTAGCGGTCATCACCGTTAACTCGAACATCAGCCAGCCTCAGCCCGGTCAATTCCTGCCAGTCTGCACAGCATGATATCAACCCAGAGCATATCGGACTGCTTTTTCTCTACCACATCTCCGGATTCCTACAGCAAGCTCTGAACCTTTACACCGGATATTCGCAGGTAGCTAGCTGCTATCCGAGTGGCTACTCTTGGCAAATGTCTCTGCCCCAAAGCAAGCACCAGTTAGCCTGGAGCTAGCCTGGAGCTAGGCCCATCTCCCGTCTAGCCGAAGAGGTCCATCAGCCAATTCTTGGGCTACAATACTTATTTTGCCAATTGGCCTGGACCATTTTACTGCCGACACGGAGCCCCGCCGATCCATCACGACTGGTCTGCCGACGTAACCGTCCGAGAGGGTTTCAACAGGCTCTTCTGCTGCGACGTCCCCCGGAGGCCCATCTGCTAGCCTGCTAGCCCCGGCCTGCTAGCTGTCTGAATCGTTGTGTCTCCTGCTCGCCTAGCTACTCACTGGACCCCATGATCACTCGGCTACACATGCATCTCCCTAATGTCAATATGCCTGTTTATTGCTGTTTTGGTTAGTGATTATTGTCTAATTTCCCTGTAGAGCCTCCAGCCCTGCTCGATATGTCGTAGCTATCTCTTTTGTTCCACCCCCCACACATGCGGTGACCTCACCTGGCTTAAATGGTGACTCTAGAGACAAAATCTCTCTCATCGTCGCTCAATGCCTAGGTTTACCTCCACTGTATTCACAACCTACAATACCCTTGTCTGTACACTATGCCTTGAATCTATTCTTCCGCGCCCAGAAATCTGCTCCTTTTACTCTTTGTTCCGAACGCACTAGATGACCAGTTCTTATAGTCTTTAGCCGTACCCTTATCCTACTCCTCTTCTGTTCCTCTGGTGATGTAGAGGTTAACCCAGGCCCTGTAGCCCCTAGCTCCACTCCCATTCCTCAGGTGCTCTCATTTGTTGACTTCTGTAACCGTAAAAGCTTTGGTTTCATGCATTATAACATTAGAAGCCTCCTCCCTAAGTTTGTTTTATTCACTGCTTTAGCACACTCCACCAAACCTGGATTTCCTAGCCGTGTCTGAAACCTGGCTTAGGAAGGTCACCAAAACCACTGAAATTTCCACCCCTAACTATTACATTTTCTGACAAGTAAGAACTGCCAAAGGGGGCGGAGGTGCAATCTACTGCAGAAATAGCCTGCAGAGTTCTACTTTTAAAAATCCACCTTTCCAGAAATGACTTCTCAGTTCAGTGTTTCAAATCGCAGGGCCTGTTGTCCGGACTTCTGGCAGTCTCTATGGGGGTGCCACAGGGTTCAAGTCTCAGGCCGACTCTTTCTGTATATATCAATGACCTCTACGCAGACGACACCATTCTGTATACATCTGGCCCTTCTTTGGACACTGTGCTAACAAACCTCCAAACGAGCTTCAATGCCATACAGTACTCCTTCCGTGGCCTCCAACTGCTTTTAAATGCTAGTAAAACTAAGTGCATGCTCTTCAACCGATTTCTGCCCCTACCCTCCCGCCCGACTAGCATCACTACTCTGAACGGTTCTGATTGTTCGGACAGAATTTGTGGACAACTACAAATACTTACAGTGGGGAGAACAAGTATTTGTATCACTGCCGATTTTGCAGGTTTTCCTACTTACAAAGCATGTAGAGGTCTGTCATTTTTGTCTCTCAACTGTGAGAGACGGGATCTAAAACAAAAATCCAGAAAATTACATTGTATGATTTTTAAGTAATTAATTTGCATTTTATGTCAAATACTTGTTCTCCCCACTGTATGTGTCTGGTTAGACTGTAAACTCTCCTTCCAGACTCACATTAAACATCTCCAATCCAAAATTAAATCTAGAATTGGCTTCCCATTTCGCAACAAAGCCTCCTTCACTCATGCTGCCAAACATACACTCGTGAAACTGACTATCCTACCAATCCTTGACTTCGGCTATATCATTTCCAAAATAGCCTCCAACACTCTACTAAACAAACTGGATGTAGTCTATCACAGTGCTATCCGTTTTGTCACCAAAGCCCCATATACTACACACAACTGTGACCTGTATTCCCTCGTTGGCTGGCCCTCACTACATATTCATCGCCAAACGCACTGGCTCCAGGTGTCACACCCTGATCTTAGTATTCTTTGTTTTCCTTGTTATCTTGGTTAGGTCAGGGTGTGACTTGGGTGATGTATGTGTTTTGTCTTGTCAAGGTTTTTTTGTATGTTTATGGGGCTGTCTCCTTTCTAGGTATAGTGTCTGTCTATGGTTGCCTAGATTGGTTCTCAATTAGAGGCAGCTGTCTATTGTTGTCTCTGATTGGGAATCATATTTAGGCAGCCATATTCTGCGGGTACTTTGTGGGTGATTGTTTCCTGTCTTTGTGTTCTCTGCACCAGATAGGACTGTTTCGGTTTTGCAACGTTTGTTGTATTTGTGTAGTGTTCACGTTATTCGTCTTTCATTAAAACATGTTGAGCACGAACTACGCTGGGTTGTTATCTGTGTTCTGTGTTCTGGTAGAAGGTGTAGTTCCTGGTGAGAGGAATCAGCAGAGGATGAAGGGGATTATTGGAGTACATGTGAGGTTGAATAGAGTAGGCAGGTAGGGGTGTGTGTGTGTGTAGCATGTGTGTGTACAGTGTATGCATGTTTCTCTTTCTGGTGATGATGAGGTGGGGGTCACTGGCGAGGAAAATGATGTCCCTCAGTAATCCAAGTCCCAGTCATGAGAACTGGCATACTTGATACTGGAGTAGCAGGCACAGGTGTTAGTAGGGTGGCTGATAATCACATAATATTCCCCATGCTACATGGACATCTGCAGTGACAGGAGAGGAGAAGAGAGGAAGAACAAGAGAAAGAGAGAAGAGAGGAGGAACAAGAGGAGAGAAGAGATGAGCAAAATAGTAGGTCCTACTGTAGACCCTTGCCGAAGACCCTGGTTCTGTAAAGTCTGGTGCGGTAGAGTCTGGTGCTGTAGAGTCTGGTGCTATAGAGTCTGGTGCTGTAGATTCTGGTGCTGTAGATTCTGGTGCTGTAGAGTCTGGTGCTATAGAGTCTGGTGCTGTAGAGTCTGGTGCTGTAGAGTTTGGTGCTGTAAAGTCTGGTGCTGTAGTTTCTGATGCTGTATAGTCTGATGCTGTAGAGGAGCTGAAGAGGAGCTGAAGAGGACCTGAAGAGGAGCTACAGAGGACCTGAAGAGGACCTGAAGAGGCGCTAAAGAGGACCTGACGAGGAGATGAAGAGGACATGAAGAGGACCTGTAGAGGAGCTAAAGAGGACCTGAAGAGGAGCTGAAAAGGAGCACTCACATTAGAGAAGAGTACTAGATCTGGAGAGGAGCATCAGAGAAGAGGACGGAGGGCAGCAGGCAGGGCCAATCAAATCTGATGGAGGTCAACAGCCTGGCTGGTTTTCTCTTGATTGATTATGATCACTGATTCCCAGGTGTCCCAGGTGTCAATCCCCCTGTGTCCCAGGTGTCAATCAGTCCTTGATTATAGAGGGGAAATGAGAGGGGAAAACAGTGCTGTGGAATAAGAGGCCCAGATTTGAGAAAGAGGGATGCAATGTAGTTATGAAACCAATAACTAACCTGCTGATTTTTCTGCAATCATTATATCTAGGTGTCCTAGGCCTAGCTACATGGTCTGTACCCTGTCTCATTATGTCTAGAGGTCTTAGTCCTAGCTACATGGTCTGTACCCTGTCTCATCATGTCTAGGGGTCTTAGTCCTAGCTACATGGTCTCTACCCTGTCTCATCATGTCTAGGGGTCTTAGTTCTAGCTACATGGTCTGTACCCTGTCTCATTATGTCTAGAGGTCTTAGTCCTAGCTACATGGTCTGTACCCTGTCTCATTATGTCAAGAGGTCTTAGTCCTAGCTACATGGTCTGTACCCTGTCTCATTATGTCTAGAGGTCTTAGTCCTAGCTACATGGTCTGTACCCTGTCTCATCATGTCTAGGGGTCTTAGTCCTAGCTACATGGTCTCTACCCTGTCTCATCATGTCTAGGGGTCTTAGTTCTAGCTACATGGTCTGTACCCTGTCTCATTATGTCTAGGGGTCTTAGTTCTAGCTACATGGTCTGTACCCTGTCTCATTATGTCTAGGGGTCTTAGTTCTAGCTACATGGTCTGTACCCTGTCTCATTATGTCTAGGGGTCTTAGTTCTAGCTACATGGTCTGTACCCTGTCTCATTATGTCTAGGGGTCTTAGGCCTAGCTACATGGTCTGTACCCTGTCTCATTATGTCTATGGGTCTTAGGCATAGCTACATGGTCTGTACCCTGTCTCATCATGTCTAGGGGTCTTAGTTCTAGCTACATGGTCTGTACCCTGTCTCATTGTGTCTAGGGGTCTTAGTTCTAGCTACATGGTCTGTACCCTGTCTCATTATGTCTAGGGGTCTTAGTTCAAGCTACATGGTCTGTACCCTGTCTCATTATGTCTAGGGGTCTTAATCCTAGCTACATGGTCTGTATCCTGTCTCATTATGTCTAGGGGTCATAATTCTAGCTACATGGTCTGTACCCTGTCTCATTATGTCTAGGGGTCTTAGTTCTAGCTACATGGTCTGTACCCTGTCTCATTGTGTCTAGGGGTCTTAGTTCTAGCTACATGGTCTGTACCCTGTCTCATTATGTCTAGGGGTCTTAGTTCAAGCTACATGGTCTGTACCCTGTCTCATCATGTCTAGGGGTCTTAGTTCTAGCTACATGGTCTGTACCCTGTCTCATCATGTCTAGGGGTCTTAGTTCTAGCTATATGGTCTGTACCCTGTCTCATTATGTCTAGGGGTCTTAGTTCTAGCTACATGGTCTGTACCCTGTCTCATTATGTCTAGAGGTCTTAGTTCTAGCTACATGGTCTGTACCCTGTCTCATCATGTCTAGGGGTCTTAGTTCTAGCTACATGGTCTGTACCCTGTCTCATCATGTCTAGGGGTCTTAGTTCTAGCTATATGGTCTGTACCCTGTCTCATTATGTCTAGGGGTCTTAGTTCTAGCTACATGGTCTGTACCCTGTCTCATCATGTCTAGGGGTCTTAGTTCTAGCTACATGGTCTGTACCCTGTCTCATTATGTCTAGGGGTCTTAGTTCTAGCTACATGGTCTGTACCCTGTCTCATCATGTCTAGGGGTCTTAGTTCTAGCTATATGGTCTGTACCCTGTCTCATTATGTCTAGGGGTCTTAGTTCTAGCTATATGGTCTGTACCCTGTCTCATCATGTCTAGGGGTCTTAGTTCTAGCTATATGGTCTGTACCCTGTCTCATCATGTCTAGGGGTCTTAGTTCTAGCTATATGGTCTGTACCCTGTCTCATTATGTCTAGGGGTCTTAGTTCTAGCTATATGGTCTGTACCCTGTCTCATTATAGTCCTTGCTACATGTTCTGTAACCTGACTTAATGTGACTCCCATGGTTGGCCAGTCCAAGCAGAATTGAGTCTGCATTGAGTTTGCATAGGCAGTGTGCATGGAAAAACAAAAAGCTTTGCGCGGGCATTGTGGTTTCATCTGTCCAAGTGGTTTTGAGGAGGCATTGTGCACAAGTGGCAGTTTTTTTTTGTTGGGGGGGGATTGATTGAACTATCCAGGCTCTCTTCGGGAATACCTTACTTTATATTTTCTTATTCAACTGCCATATGAAAGAGAGAGACAGAGAGGGATGAGGCGGGTGGGGGAGGTGTGTGTGTGTGTGTGTGGGGGGGGACACAGAGACAGTATAGAGAAGGTCGAGGTTCCACAGCCAGAAGAAAGCTGTTGTTGTTCATAGTGAGAAGCTATTGATGACGTTAGGATTTCTCTCAGAGTGTGTGGTTAGGATTTCTCTCAGAGTGTGTGGTTAGGATTTCTCTCAGAGATTGTGTAGTTAGGATTTCTCTCAGAGTGTGTGGTTAGGATTTTCTCTCATAAAGTGTTTGGTTAGGATTTATCTCAGAGACTGTGGTGTGAAGGTTAAGCTCAGTCTCTGATCAGCGCCCTCTTTGTCCCAGAGAGCAGGGTTCAGCTTCAGAGCCCTTATCATATAAAGCCTATTAGCATTAGGCTGTTGGTACTTGTTTGACACACACAAAACACACAGGCACACACAGGCACACACAGGCTCACACACAGGCACACAGGCACACACACACACAGGCACACACACACACAGGCACACACAAAACACACACATAGGTACCCACACCCAACACACACACACACAAAACACATACACAGGAACACACACCGAGGCCTTTGGTTTGGCGGAGGCCAAGCACTTATCCCAAGTCTATTACAGGCATTAGAGGCTGTCACAGACACTCTGAAGCATTGGCAGAGCTTCAGTGCTGTGGGGTGGGGAAGCTGAGAGGCTGAACAGCCATAGATGAATAGATGGTCATTAATACACACTGCACCCCAGAGTACAATCTCAGGACAAATTACTCCATCAATGAAGAATTGGGGAGGGAGAGGTGTGTGTGTGTGTGTGTGTGTGTGTGTGTGTGTGTGTGTGTGTGTGTGTGTGTGTGTGTGTGTGTGCGCGTGCGTGCGTGCGCGCGCATTGCCCGGGGCGTGATCAGAGTTGAATGTGATTCAGAAGTACTTATAACCGTGATTACACAGGCGCCGCACACAAAACCAAAACCATACATCTTCGCTACTGAGACAGATACAACACACACACACACACACACACACACACACACACACACACACACACACACACACACACACACACACACACACACACACACACACACACACACACACACACACACACACACACACACACACACACACACACACACACACACACACACACACACACACACACACACACACACACACACACACACACACACACGGTGTATCTGACTAACTGAAGCACTCAGAGCCTAATCCCACTTAATCAAAGACAAGTGTAGCACTGTCTAAGAGGCTATTTAGACTATGGACAAAGCCTTGAAATCAGCCTTGACAGGAATTGCTTTCATACCTTCCCAAGCTGCATTTGTCATCACATAAGCCTTGGAAATGGCTTTAAGGTAATACATTTCTCCCCTAATTTTACTCTGGTTATAACACATAGCCAGAAGAAATCACATACTGACTGATAGATTGATTATGTAAAGACTTAAAATACATTACAGTCAATGTGAACGTTTGAGTTGCCACCGTCATCACTGCAGAAGGATTGCAAAGGACTGATACAGAGCCTTCAGAAACTATTCATACCCCTTGACTTATTCCACATTTTGTTGTGTTACAGCCTGAATTCTAAATGGATTAAATACATTTTCTGCTCACCCATCTACAAGTATACACAGTTCACTTTCATAGCAGCCACATTGTAGTCCATCTTGCAGTCCATCACACAGGTGCCGCACACAAAACCAAAACCATACATCTTAGCTACTGAGACAGATAGAACGGAACACGAGAGAGTGAGAGAGGGAGGGGAGAGAGAGGGATAGAAGGAGGAAAGAACCAAATAAGACCAACACACACACACACAAACATGACACACACACACACACACACACACACACACACACACACACACACACACACACACACACACACACACACACACACACACACACACACACACACACACACACACACACACACACACACACACACACACACACACACTGATAACCTTTTCCCTTCGCTTGTGGAGTTCAATGCACAAGATATCAGCTGTATATAATTAGGCAAGAAAAAACATTCCAAGCCAAACTGCTACACACAGCCTACATCGTTGTCATCATATTAGCTAAAGTAACATCATAGTCATTATTACTAATTATAACTTATGTGTTAGTAAACCCGCTACAATCATGCAGTAACGTTACAGTGTAAAGTCAGCAAACAGTGACACCGGTGGACCCTGGTGCAATACATTTGTAAAACCAAAAGCTTACCTTGACTTGGAAGAGTTACAGTGTTGTGTTGGAAAGTCATGTTGTTTGATGTTTTCGGTTTTCGTTTCGTTTATTGTTTTGTAGTGTTTGTGTTTATTCGTGTTTACGTTGTGTGATTAAACATGGATCGCAATATACACACTGCAGTTTGGTCCGACTCTCCTTCACCACATGAAAACCGTGACAGGAGGACATCCTCTGGAAGTTGTTATAATTATTGTGTAAGATATACAAAAAAAAACTGACCACAACTATAAGAAAACTACAATACTCTAATGTAAAAGCAATATATAAGCCTATACAATTCAAACAGTGGGACACAGGTAGCCTACCTTTAGAGACAAAGTAACCATGGCCATGAGAATTTGGTGGCCTCTCCACAGTTACACAGAATATATCCAAGTTTTACCAGCAAACTTATGTGAAATATATACAATATGTAACTACTGTGAAATGATACACAGGGTATAGGCTACATGGGACACCACTATACTGGCAGTACTGAACAAAAAGAGGCAGACCACAACTATATCATTAAAAAAATACATATAGTAAACTATAGAAAGCTATAAAAAAATATTGTATTTACAGATCTAAAATGGAATCCAATCCTTCTAGAAAACATTTCTCAGCCCAAGTCATTTTGTTCCAGGTTGCTCCCAGCATCTGTGTCAGACTCACTAAGAATTTCCTCCAAAGCCTCTTTCTCGGTACACCTGGACCTTGTCATCTTTCACCCTCCCATTGGGTAGTTTGCTTTGTTTTTCACACAAAGATGTAGTCACTGGGTGGACATTTGATGTTCGAATTCAGCCACACATTATTGGAGAACGTTGACAACTACTCCCATGTAGTTCTAGCTCAAACACAGACCAAATGGAAGCTTACTTTAAGGAATACCTAGGATAGGATAAGTATTATTATTATATTATTATTATTAATCCTTCTCACCCCCCTTTAAGATTTAGATGCACTATTGTAAAGTGACTGTTCCACTGGATGTCATAAGGTGAATGCACCAATTTGTAAGTCGCTCTGGATAAGAGCGTCTGCTAAATGACTTAAATGTACTTTAAATGTACTTTGTAATATGTTTGTTTAGTGATGTGAATTGATAACGGTTTGAGTTTGAGTTTGAATTTATTTTTGTTTTTACAGGGACAGTGCACATTAATCAACGTTTCAGTAAAAGTGCCGGTTTTAGCTAGCCGGCTAATTTTCAACCTCAGTCACGTAGCATGTAGACAGAGAAACATGGGCCAAGCAACACGTAGCATGTAGACAGAGAAACATGGGCCAAGCAACCCGTAGCATGTAGACAGAGAAACATAGGCCAAGCAACACGTAGCATGAAGACAGAGAAACATGGGCCAAGCAACACGTAGCATGTAGACAGAGAAACATGGGCCAAGCAACACGTAGCATGCAGACAGAGAAACATGGGCCAAGCAACACGTAGCATGTAGACAGAGAAACATGGGCCAATCAACACGTAGCATGTAGACAGAGAAACATAGGCCAATCAACACGTAGCATGTAGACAGAGAAACATAGGCCAATCAACACGTAGCATGTAGACAGAGAAACATAGGCCAATCAACACGTAGCATGTAGACAGAGAAACATAGGCCAATCAACACGTAGCATGTAGACAGAGAAACATAGGCCAATCAACACGTAGCATGTAGACAGAGAAACATAGGCCAATCAACACGTAGCATGTAGACAGAGAAACATAGGCCAATCAACACGTAGCATGTAGACAGAGAAACATAGGCCAATCAACATGTAGCATGTAGACAGAGAAACATAGGCCAATCAACACGTAGCATGTAGACAGAGAAACATAGGCCAATCAACACGTAGCATGTAGACAGAGAAACATAGGCCAATCAACACGTAGCATGTAGACAGAGAAACATAGGCCAATCAACACGTAGCATGTAGACAGAGAAACATAGGCCAATCAACACGTAGCATGTAGACAGAGAAACATAGGCCAATCAACACGTAGCATGTAGACAGAGAAACATAGGCCAATCAACACGTAGCATGTAGACAGAGCAGTAGCACAAAAAGTAACAAATCAAAATATATAAAAACAACAGCGTTTCCACACCTCACAAGCTACAGACAACAGATAACATGGAAAGCTGCAATACACAGCTAGTGATTATGTTCATGTCTGATTGGCCTCTAGCCATGTCTTTCTGTTTTTAGTAAAGGTCTGTCTGATAGGTGGTGCAGTTATGTGTGTCTAATGGCAGTGTGTTTCAGACATGGGAAGCTCTCACAGAGAAAGCAGTTTGACTAAAGGTGCTTTCCCTTCAGGGAACTATACAGTCACCTTTCATGGCAGACTTTGTGGGTCTGCTGCCATGGGTTTGGGTTTTCTGTTTAACAAATGTACTGAGTGGAGGGGGAGCCAGGCCATTTAGGATCTTGAATACAAGACATGCGTCGGTGTATTGCACATTATTTTCCCAACTCAGGAGCTCATGCTTTCTGAGGATGTAACAGTGATGATGGCTATTGGGCTTTCTATCAAGCACATTGAAAGCCTGTTTGTAGACAGACTAAATGGGTTTTAATGTTGTACAGCAAGCTTGGGGGGTATCATAAATTTGAAGTACAGCTTTGCTACATCTGTAGTCAAACAATTTTGTATGAATCAAAAAAATAGCTAGATTGAATTTGGTTATTTTAGTTACCCTTTTCACCTGCTTTTAAAAGAGAGGTTGTAATCAAGTATGATGCCAAGGTAATTAAAATTGATACCACATGAAGCTTCTCCCCTGGCTCATAGACATCTGTCTCAGTAGCATCAGATACCACATGAAGCTTCTCCCCTGACACATAGACATCTGTCTCAGTAGCATCAGTTGCCCTCTTTGTGAAGAACATGCAGGCTGTTTTTTCCACATTGAGATTCAAACATGAGTCACTGAGCCACTTTGTAACCTGGACCATTACAGTAGTGAGTTATTTTGCAGCTTGTTGTTTGCTCTTTGCATACACATATATCACTGTATCATCTGCATACTTTTGAACTTCAGGGGCCCCAGTATTGACCCTTGGGGCACACCCACATCATAGCTGAGAGTGGGCGACAGCTCATTGCTCACTCTGACACACTGGGTTCTGCATTCAAAGGTATGATTTCATCCAAGGCATTGGGGGAAAAGTTGAACTTGGACAGTTTTGTAATGGGAACCTCGTGGTTAACAGTATAAAAAGCTTTCTTTAGGTCTAGAAATACAGCCCCAACAACGTACCCTATCATTATCATTTTATACAACATTCAATTACAAATGTATTGAAGGTCCCCTATTTAAGCGACCCTACAATGCCACTCTGGCATGATGGAATACGTGTGTAGGCCAGTGACACAAAATCTCAATTAAATCCATTTTAAATTCAAGCTGTAACACAACAAAATGTGGAAAAACTCAAGGTTTGTGAATACTTTTTGAAGGCACTGAACTGAAGCATTCAGAAACCAGCCCCACTTCATAAGGGCTAGCTCATAAAAGATGACTGCAGCTCTGCTCTACCTAATCTGCCATTGTCAGCGTGGAGCAAGTGCTTCTCAGTGTGCAGTCCCTGTTCCTTGGCAGGGGTCATAGTATCCCCCTGTGTGTGTGTGTGTGTGTGTGTGTGTGTGTGTGTGTGTGTGTGTGTGTGTGTGTGTGTGTGTGTGTGTGTGTGTGTGTGTGTGTGTGTGTGTGTGTGTGTGTGTGTGTGTGTGTGTGTGTGTGTGTGTGTGTGTGTGTGTGTGTGTGTGTGTGTGTGTGTGTGTGTGTGTGTGTGTGTGTGTGTGTGTGTGTGTGTGTGTGCTCGAAAATGACCAAATTAGCAGTACGTTAGTGGCAAAGCAAAGAACTAGAAAAACTGCAGTTGTCTAACCCAAGGCTACTATACTGAGGATTCTACACTTCAGAATCATAGGCCATCAAGAGAGAACAACATTTGTCTGTGTCTGTGTGTGTGTTCGTGTGATGTCTGATTGATCAAATCAAATCAAATGTATTTATATAGCCCTTCTTAGATCAGCTGATATCTCAAAGTGCTGATTGATGTTCATTCAACTCTCTGGTTATCCATCTGATCCATCTGTCTTCAAACATTTGATGTATTCGATTTGATATACTGTGTATAGATATGAACACCGAAAGTATTTGAGCCACGCTCCTTCGGCTGCTAATTGGGGGTTAGGGGGTGGACCTCATGCTGCTAATTGGGGGTAAGGGGTGGACCTCATGCTGCTAATTGGGGGTAAGGGGTGGACCTCATGCTGCTGGTTGGGGGATAAGGGGGTGGACCTCATGCTGCTGGTTTGGGGGTAGAGGGTGGACCTCATGCTGCTGGTTGGGGGTAAGATGGTGGACCTCATGCTGCTAATTGGGGGTAAGGGGATGGACCTCATGCTGTCGGTTGGGGGTGGGGGTGGACTAGACATGAGCTGGTTGGGGGTAGGGGTGGACTATACATGAGCTGGTTGGGGGTAGGGGGGTGGACTAGACATGAGCTGGTTGGGGGTAGGACTAGACATGAGCTGGTTGGGGGTAGGGGGTGGACTAGACATGAGCTGGTTGGGGGTAGGGGGTGGACTAGACATGAGCTGGTTGGGGGTTAATGGGATGGACTAGAAATGAGCTGGTTGGGGGCTAGGGGGTGGACTAGACATGAGCTGGTTGGGGGCTAGGGGGTGGACTAGACATGAGCTGGTTGGGTGTTAATGGGGTGGACTAGACATGAGCTGGTGGGGTGTAGGGGGTGGACTAGACATGAGCTGGTTGGGGGTTAATGGGGTGGACTAGACATGAGCTGGTTGGGGGCTAGGAGGGTGGACTAGACATGAGCTGGTTGGGTGTTAATGGGGTGGACTAGACATGAGCTGGTGGGGTGTAGGGGGTGGACTAGACATGAGCTGGTTGGGGGTTAATGGGATGGACTAGAAATGAGCTGGTTGGGGGCTAGGGGGTGGACTAGACATGAGCTGGTTGGGGGTTAATGGGGTGGACTAGACATGAGCTGGTGGGGGTAGGGGGGTGGACTAGACATGAGCTGGTTCGGGGGTAGGGGGGGGTTGACCTCATGCTGTCGGTTGGGAGTGTCCTATTCCTCCCTAACTTAGAAAAAGACAGTGGGTATTGCTAAACTAACAGTGTGTTAACCCTCCACCATTGAAAAAAAAGCGCTATTATACACACTCACAAACACATACAGTATGCACTCTCTCTCTCTCTCTCTCTCTCTCTCTCTCTCTCTCTCTCTCTCTCTCTCTCTCAGCGATTTTTTGGCGACTGGCCCACTGGCAACTGTTTCAGAGAGAAAGTGAGTTAAAGGTGTGTTGAAGGTGTGTTTTCAGTCTCAGGTACAGCTGACTCCTGTAGAGTTGCTCTGACAGTTTCGTTACAGTTGTATCCACCTTGTATAACCCCACAGGACCGCACAGCACCCCACAGCACCCCACAGCATAAGGCCTGAAACTTAATGACACAGGAGGTACTGCACTTGACTTGTATCTGCAAGATCACTGGTTCAAGGCCCACTCTGGCTTTTCCACCTCATCACTATCTGTCAAATAATGATTGCTCTCACCCATTAATCCTTTCTCTAATTCTCCTTTCCCCATTTTGTCCACTTTCCTCAAAACAAGCTCAAATACTCACGTATTCTGACTCTCCCCCTCTCTGTTTTGAGATAGCAGTCTGGGTGTTTAGAGTGGGTGGGTGAAATTGCCAACTCCTGCAGATAACAGCTTTTTGGGTAGAGTTGTGAGTTGTGGGCTTTTTGGAAGTAGATATGAGCTTTTGAAGGGAGATGTGAGCATTTTAGATATACTGTATGAGCCAGTCTGGTGATCACACGTTAGCCTGTTTCAGTGTTCAGCTCGTTGGCGGCCTAATTTGTGATCTCATTAGAATGGAGATATTTCACAGGGTTGCTGTCTCTGACTCTGATACTCTCTTTCTCTCTCTCTCGCCTTCTCTCTCTCTCTATCTCTGTCTCACTCTCTCATACTCCCTGTCTTGTTCTAGCAGCTCTCCCTCCAACTTCTTCTACTCTTTCTCATTTCACTTTTAAAGCTCTATGATTTATTTTCTCCTTGACTATCCCCCTCTGTCTGTCTGTCTGTCTGTCTGTCTGTCTGTCTGTCTGTCTGTCTGTCTGTCTGTCTGTCTGTCTGTCTGTCTGTCTGTCTGTCTGTCTGTCTGTCTGTCTGTCTGTCTGTCTGTCTGTCTGTCTCTGTCTCTCTCTCTCTCTCTCTCTCTCTCTCGCTCTCTCTCTCTCTCTCTCTCTCTCTCTCTCTCTCTCTCTCTCTCTCTCTCTCTCTCTCTCTCTCTCTCTCTCTCTCTCTCTCTCTCTCTCTCTCTCTCTCTCTCTCTCTCTCTCTCTTTCTCTCTGGCTGTTTGTGTGTGCAGCAGGGTTGTTGAGGAGCCTTTTAGTGGATCCCTGACAGACGGCTGATTGTAGATGATTGCAGCTTTTCACATCCGTTCTTTGTGAAAAGCACAGAGGTAGAACACAACACTGATGCCAATGGCCCTAATTTCTTTCTCTCTCTCTGAGAGTTTTCACCACAGAGGTAGTATCATAGAATAGATACAATACCACAGAGATAATATGATAGAGGGATGCAAACTTTTGGCTTTTCAGCAATATTCACTGTTTTGTACTCAAAATAAAGGGGGGGAATATCAAATAGAGTTCAGTTCGTGATGTCAGATGTCATGAATGAGTGCTTCAGTTTTAAAAAGTTTGCTAATTCAGCAGTGATGAGAAGCTGGGGAGCTGGAGGGCTGGGGAGATGGGGAGCTGGGGTGCTCGGGAGCTGGGGCGCTGGGGAGCTGGAGGGCTGGGGAGATGGGGAGCTGGGGTGCTGGGGAGCTGGAGGGCTGGGGAGATGGGGAGCTGGGGTGCTCGGGAGCTGGGGCGCTGGGGAGCTGGGGCACTGGGGAGCTGGGAAGCTGGGAGGCTGGGGAGCTGGAGGGCTGGGGAGCTGGGGCGCTGGGGCGCTGGGGAGCTGGGAAGCTGGGGAGCTGGAGGGATGGGGAGCTGGGGAGCTGGGGCGCTGGGGAGCTGGGAAGCTGGGAGCTGGAGGGATGGGGAGATGGGGAGCTGGGGTGCTCGGGAGCTGGGGCGCTGGGGAGCTGGGGCACTGGGGAGCTGGGGAGCTGGGAAGCTGGGAAGCTGGGGAGCTGGAGGGATGGGGAGATGGGGAGCTGGGGTGCTCGGGAGCTGGGGCGCTGGGGCGCTGGGGCGCTGGGGCGCTGGGGAGCTGGGGAGCTGGGGTTCTGGGAAGATGTGGGCTGGGGAGCTGGGGAGCTGGGGCGCTGGGGTGCTGGGGAAATGTGGTCTGGGGAGCTGGGGAGCTGGGGAGCTGGGGTGCTGGGGAAATGTGGTCTGGGGAGCTGGGGAGCTGGGGGCTGGGGAGCTGTCTGCATGGTCCTAAAGCACACCGTTGACTTGATTTGTATTACATTCAAATAAAACTGGAGGGGGGACAAAAATGCAATTTAAGAATGTGTGTGTGTGGGGGGGGTGAAGATTTTTTGCACTTCACAGAGATTTTAGTTGTGTTTCTGTGCAAAACAAAATTGTCATCTTTTTGGGCCCTCACCAGTTTGTATCCATGACGATAGACTGTCTGTTAAAATGTGCTGCAGATACAATAGTTCTGGAGCTATTGATGGGCAAAACACCGTGTCCTCCATGTTGGCACCAAACATGGATGAAAACATACTAATTTGCATTGACCAGGCAATATCTTGGATATTTTGGTGGCAAAATCGTCTTATTAAAGTTTAAATCTCAATCCGAGTTCACAATGATGTGATGTTGAATGTGGTTATCAATTGTTATCTTTGAAGAGTACACAGAGGGTTCCCCTGCCTATGTGATCAATTGTTTCAAACCCGGGTCTCCTGGCTGTACGTCAACTCTGCTTCCTCAGAGGGATTTTTGTAGGCCTCTCCAGCTCCCACTCACACGCTGTGTGTCTAATCATCATTCAGCCAGAAGGTAATTGTTTTTAAGCTTCAGCTATGTGCCTCTCTCAGCCCACTGCTATATGAACAATAGAAGGGACTCAGCCTCTTTCTCCCATCTCTGTCTCTCTGTCTCTCTGTCTCTCTGTCTCTCTGTCTCTCTGTCTCTCTGTCTCTCTCTCTCTGTATCTCCTCTCTCTCTCTCTCTCTCTCTCTCTCTCTCTCTCTCTCTCTCTCTCTCTCTCTCTCTCTCTCTCTCTCAATCTCTCTCTCAAGTTTAAATTACATTTAGTTAAATTCAAATTGAGCTTTATTAGCATGGAAGCGACAATTGGATGTTACCAAAGCAATATGATACAATTACAATGCAAGTAACATAATATAGCTTGAAATAAATAATTGAAATGGAGGTATCCCAATACCTCTCCTTAGCCTTCCGCCCCCGTTTTGCACTATCCTGCATCACGTTGAAGTGGTGTCCTGATTCAACTTTGACTGAGGCGTAGTGCCTTTTCAGCCCTCTAGTTGGCCCTCCAAATGAAGCGAATCGAGATGCAGACTTCCTATCAAGTGGTTCCCATAACTCCAAGGGGCCTGGGTTCCGGTCGAGAAGCACTGTTCCTACAGTCTTACTTCGGTACTGCAGTTTAACTGACACCCGGTTCAGAAAGATCATTTCCATACACTGCCACATAGAGAAGTCAGATTAGAACAGTCCTAATAAGACACTTATTTCATCACCTTGTATTATCCAGGGAATTATTCAAATACTGAGGCCATATTAACATTTTATATTCATCCAATATCTGCCATGTTTTTGGATGACTTGATGAAGTCATCGCTGCTCCCTTTTCGCACTGAGTTCTAGTGTGCAGGTGAAGTTGGGCCATGTTAACCAGATGCAACCCAGATATAGATGGTCCATGAATCGTTGTATGCAAACGTGAGGAGATTACGTTAAATAGAACGGTCGGACATCTTGACATAACAGACAATCTCCAATCTCCCCCAAAAATGTTTTCACCAAATTAGTGGCGATTTTAGCTTGTATATCTTAGTGGGGAAAACTCAACAATTTTTTTAGGTGCATACCAGCAAAGCCAGGTGAGTCCAATATTGCACAGATGTGTGTAATGATGGCGACAGGTGTGTGTAATGAAGAGCAGCTTGGTGCCCTCGAGGGCCAGAGAGGGGAAGCGGGAGCAGACGTGACAGTACCTCCCCCTCTTGGGGTGCCACCTGGCATCCCAACTGGGCGAGCCTGACGGGCCGACCGAGGCATGGGCGCTGGACTATCCGGCTGAGGCATAGAAGCCCGACAAACCGGTTGAGGTGTGGGAGCCCGACGAGCCGGCTGAGGCATGGGAGCCTGGCGATCCGGCTGAGGCACGACGTGGGATGGGAGCCTGCCGAGCCAACAGAGGCAAGGGAACCTCTCGAGCCAGCTAAGGCGTGGAAACCCGATGAGCCAGCTGAGGCACCCCCGGTTCCATCGACTGAGGAACCCGGACCCGACGTCACAACCAAAAACTAAAAACAAGAACTCCCCAATGCTTCAGATAGTGGTGTCAGCATTCTGTAAAGACCAACGCTGGTAGACGAGAAGCAAGTATAGGGAGTGAACATTTCATGAATAATAGACAATAAGCAAACAAGGATAGCATCCGGACAGGGGAAAACGTAACAACATCAATGTTGACACAGTGAACAAATTAAGGGGCAGACAGATATAGAGGGACAACCAACAAGGTAATGGAGTCCAGCTGAGTCCAATACTGCGCCGATGCACGTAATGATGGTGACAGGTGGGCGTAATGAAGGGCAGCTTGGCGCCCTCGAGCGCCAGAGAGCAGGCGTGGGAGCAGGCGTGACACAATGTACAAACTATGGCACAAGGGAACGATGAACGGAAACGAGGCGAGCCATAATATCCATTAAGACATTAATAAGCGAGCTAAGATGGATATGCCTATTTGTTCAGCACTTTTGAAATGGACAGTGAGAGAATTCATAACGTGTGCTGTTCTGACAGTATTCTCCCTGCAGAACCGTAGGATAAATAACAGGGGCATATAAGCAGACAATGAAAGCTCTTACAATATTCGATGATATTCGATCATGAACCAAAGCCAGAGGATGGCTACATTACTACTCCACACTGAACCACAGCTAGAGGAGGGCTACATTACTACTCTACATTGAACCACAGCCAGAGGATGGCTACATTACTACTCCACACTGAACCACAGCCAGAGGAGGGCTACATTACTACTTTACATTGAACGACGGCCAGAGGATGGCTACATTACTACTCCACACTGAACCACAGCCAGAGGATGGCTACATTACTACTCCACATTGAACCACAGCCAGAGGATGGCTACATTACTACTCCACACTGAACCATAGCCAGAGGATGGCTACATTACTACTCCACACTGAACCACAGCCAGAGGATGGCTACATTACTACTCCACACTGAACCACAGCCAGAGGATGGCTACATTACTACTCCACACTGAACCATAGACAGAGGATGGCTACATTACTACTCCACACTGAACCACAGCCAGAGGATGGCTACATTACTACTCCACACTGAACCATAGACAGAGGATGGCTACATTACTACTCCACACTGAACCACAGCCAGAGGATGGCTACATTACTACTCCACACTGAACCACAGCCAGAGGATGGCTACATTACTACTCTACATTTAACCACAGCGAGAGGATGGCTACATTACTACTCCACACTGAACCACAGCCAGAGGATGGCTACATTACTACTCTACATTGAACCACAGCCAGAAGATGGCTACATTACTACTCCACACTGAACCACAGCCAGAGGATGGCTACATTACTACTCCACATTGAACCATAGACAGAGGATGGCTACATTACTACTCCACATTGAAACATAGACAGAGGATGGCTACATTACTACTCCACATTGAACCATAGACAGAGGATGGCTACATTACTACTCCACATTGAACCATAGACAGAAGATGGCTACATTACTACTCCACATTGAACCACAGCCAGAGGATGGCTACATTACTACTCCACATTGAACCATAGACAGAGGATGGCTACATTACTACTCCACATTGAACCATAGACAGAGGATGGCTACATTACTACTCCACATTGAAACATAGACAGAGGATGGCTACATTACTACTCCACATTGAACCATAGATAGAGGATGGCTACATTACTACTCCACATTGAACCATAGACAGAGGATGGCTACATTACTACTCCACATTGAACCATAGACAGAAGATGGCTACATTACTACTCCACATTGAACCACAGCCAGAGGATGGCTACATTACTACTCCACATTGAACCATAGACAGAGGATGGCTACATTACTACTCCACATTGAACCATAGACAGAAGATGGCTACATTACTACTCCACATTGAACCACAGCCAGAGGATGGCTACATTACTACTCCACATTGAACCATAGACAGAGGATGGCTACATTACTACTCCACATTGAACCATAGACAGAGGATGGCTACATTACTACTCCACATTGAACCATAGACAGAAGATGGCTACATTACTACTACACATTGAACCATAGACAGAGGATGGCTACATTACTACTCCACATTGAACCATAGACAGAAGATGGCTGCATTATGACAACATTGTTGTTTTGCAGTTCTCATTTGTTACTCATATGGTAAGTATGTATTTGTAGCATGAGAAATATAAGGAAAGGTATTACTGCTCCCAGTACAGGCATTGTGGAAAAACAAGCCTTGTCGTCAACAAATTGCATGGTAGGCTATCCTTTGAACACTTCTGATGTGAGCAAGTGATGTAGTGATGTTCCATTCCCCAGGGTTATTTATCTCTCCCTACCACTAGTTGATCTGTTTTTGGGGGAGACTCCTCCACAAAGGAACACTCAAAAACAAGGGGGAGGGCTAAGGGGGTATTGGGTTTGAGACTCTGTCTCTCTCTCTTTCTCTCTCTCTCTTTCTCTCCCCCCCTCTCTCTCTCTCTCTTTCTCTCCCCCCTCTCTCTCTTTCTCTCCCTCTCTCTCTCTCTTTCTCTCCCCCCCTCTCTCTCTTTCTCTCCCTCTCTCTCTCTCTTTCTCTCCCTCTCTCTTTTTCTCCCTCTCTCTCTCTTTCTCTCCCCCTCTCTTTCTCTTTCTCTCCCTCGCTCTCTCTCTTTCTCTCCCCCCTCTCTTTCTCTCCCTCTCTCTCTCTTTCTCTCCCTCTCGCTCTCTCTTTCTCTCCCCCTCTCTCTCTTTCTCTTCCTCTCCTCTCTCTTTCTCTCCCCCTCTCTCTCTCTTTCTCTCCCTCTCTTCTTTCTCTCCCTCTCTCTCTCCCTCTCTCTCTCTTTCTCTCCCCCTCTCTCTCTCTTTCTCTCCCCCTCTCTCTCTCTTTCTCTCCCTCTCTCTCTCTTTCTCTCCCTCTCTCTCTCTTTCTCTCCCCCTCTCTCTCCCTCTCTCTCCCTCTCTTTCTCTCTTTCTCTCCCTCTCTCTCTCTTTCTCTCCCCCTCTCTCTCTGCATATTTCCGTTGCCTCTGCTTGCCTCTATGCTTTGTGTCTTTCTCCATCTGTCTGTCTCTCCCTGTCTGCTTCTTGGCCCCCTCCCTCATATATGAGCTGTGTGCTTGCAGTGGCAGGGGAAACTGGTGGAAGACTCGAGGTGCTCCTCCCTTAACAGGTACTCTGTCTCTCTGTCTCCACATTCCAGATGGGAAGCCTTGAAAGCTGCGCACTTGACCCACGGGCAAAAATACTAGAAGAGGAGATCAAAGGAAGAACAGATTAACACACACACACAAAGAAGGGAGGAAGGAATTAAGGAGGGAAGGAATCAAGGAAGGATGCATTATAGCGGTGTTAGAACAGGTCCCTTGTCCTGAGCCTTGCCTCTGTCAGCTTTCCGCTTGGCCAGCCTTGCTCCCTCACCCCTCCGTGATAAATGGCTGTTTGGCGTTGGCACAGCTCTGTATACAAACACACTCAATCTGACAACCTGCACAGAGCACAGATACACACTGACAAATAACTCACGCACGCTCACACTGACCAACACACGCACATAAGAGCCAACCCCTCTGATCTCACACACAGAGCCAACCCCTCTGACCTCACACACAGAGCCAACCCCTCTGACCTCACACAGAGCCAACCCCTCTGATCTCACACACAGAGCCAACCCCTCTGACCTCACACAGAGCCAACCCCTCTGATCTCACACACAAACGAGCGTCTGTGATCCTAATGCTGTGTGTAAGCGTGTTCATAATTTTCATAATGCTGTCTCGGTGTGTATATGTGTGTATATTTGTGTTCATGTGCGTACGCAATGATGTCATTCTGGCAATGTATTAAGGGATATGGGGAAATGAGCTTAGTTTGACTCAACGTTTTTCCTATAGTGTTTCCTAGTGTTTCCTATAGTGTTTCCTAGTGTTTCCTAGAGTGTTTCCTATAGTGTTTCCTATAGTGTTTCCTAGTGTTTCCTATAGTGTTTCCTATAGTGTTTCCTATAGTGTTTCCTAGTGTTTCCTATAGTGTTTCCTAGTGTTTCCTATAGTGTTTCCTACAGTGTTTCCTATAGTGTTTCCTAGTGTTTCCTATAGTGTTTCCTAGTGTTTCATATAGTGTTTCATGTAGGTAAATGGATCCACGGAACATAATACTATTGTAGTCTATAGGCTGTGAATCCAGATTTGAGCATGCTCCAACGCTGCCTGTTATCATTCTTTCTCTAGTCTATTTTTAGCATTTTATGAATGCCACCCCATCATCATGTCAAGGATTTACCCTCAGGTCTTTTTATCACTGAATTCCACATGGTTATTCTTGTTGGAATGTTTTTAGTAAACATGATATGTGACGTTATGTGATTTAGCTGCAGTGACGTGTTTACATCATGTGAATTCTTTCCGGCACAAGAGCCCTGAAAAGAGAGCTATGCGGGAGGAGAGGGATGGGAGGGAGGAGGTGGGAGGAAGAGTGGGAGGGTAGGGGGAGAGAGGAGATGGGCTGGAGGAGGTGGGGAGGAGGGAGGAGGTGAGGAGGGAAAAGGTAAGAGGTGGAGAGAAGGTCGGTAAGGGAGGAGGGAGGAGGTGGGGAGGATGGAGGAGCTGGGGAGGGAGGAGGTGGGGAGGAGGATGGTGGGGAGGATGGATGGGAGCTGGGGAGCTGGGGGGGGAGGGAGGAGGTGGGGAGGATGGATGAGCTGGGGAGGGGGAGGGAGGAGGTGGGGAGGATGGATGAGCTGGGGAGGGGGAGGGAGGAGGTGGGGAGGATGGGGAGCTGGGGAGGGGAGGGAGGAGGTGGGGAGGATGGATGGGAGGAGCTGGGGAGGGGGGGAGGAGGTGGGGAGGATGGAGGAGCTGGGGAGGGGGAGGGAGGAGGTGGGGAGGATGGAGGAGCTGGGGAGGTGGGGGGATGGGGAGGAGGGGGGAGGATGGAGGAGCTGGGGGAGGGGAGGGAGGAGGTGGGGAGGATGGGAGCTGGGGAGGGGGAGGGAGGAGGTGGGGAGGATGGAGGAGCTGGGGAGGGGGAGGGAGGAGGTGGGGAGGATGGAGGAGCTGGGGAGGGGGAGGGAGGAGGTGGGGAGGATGGAGGAGCTGGGGGGGGGGAGGGAGGAGGTGGGGAGGATGGAGGAGCTGGGGAGGGGGAGGGGGAGGGGAGGATGGAGGAGCTGGGGAGGGGGAGGGAGGAGGTGGGGAGGATGGAGGAGCTGGGGGGAGGGGGGGGAGGAGGTGGGGAGGATGGGGAGCTGGGGAGGGGGAGGGAGGAGGTGGGGAGGATGGAGGAGCTGGGGGGGGGAGGGAGGAGGTGGGGAGGATGGAGGAGCTGGGGAGGGGGAGGGAGGAGGTGGGGAGGATGGAGGAGCTGGGGAGGGGAGGGGGAGGTGGGGGGATGGAGGAGTGGGGAGGGGATGGAGGAGCTGGGGAGGATGGAGGAGCTGGGGGGAGGGAGGAGGTGGGGAGGATGGAGGAGCTGGGGAGGGGAGGGAGGAGGTGGGGAGGATGGAGGAGCTGGGGAGGGGGAGGGAGGAGGTGGGGAGGATGGAGGAGCTGGGGAGGGGGAGGTGGGGGGATGGAGGCTGGGGGAGGAGGGAGGAGCTGGGGAGGGGAGGAGCTGTGGGGAGGATGGAGGAGCTGGGGAGGATGGAGGAGCTGGGGAGGGGGAGGGAGGAGGTGGGGAGGATGGAGGAGCTGGGGGAGCTGGGGAGGGGGAGGGAGGAGGTGGGGAGGATGGAGGAGCTGGGGAGGGGGAGGGAGGAGGTGGGGAGGATGGAGGAGCTGGGGAGGGGGTGGGGAGGAGGTGGGGGAGGAGCTGGGGAGGGGAGGGAGGAGCTGGGGAGGATGGAGGAGCTGGGGAGGGGAGGGAGGAGGTGGGGAGGATGGAGGAGGGGAGGGAGGAGGTGGGGAGGATGGAGGAGCTGGGGAGGGGAGGGAGGAGGTGGGGAGGATGGAGGAGCTGGGGAGGGGGGGGAGGAGGTGGGGAGGATGGAGGAGCTGGGAGGAGGTGGGGAGGATGGAGGAGCTGGGGAGGGGGAGGGAGGAGGTGGGGAGGATGGAGGAGCTGGGGAGGGGGAGGGAGGAGGTGGGGAGGATGGAGGAGCTGGGGAGGATGGGGAGGATGGAGGAGCTGGGGAGGGGGAGGGGGAGGAGCTGGGGAGGGGGGGAGGAGGTGGGGAGGATGGAGGAGCTGGGGAGGGGGAGGGAGGAGGTGGGGAGGATGGAGGAGCTGGGGAGGGGAGGGAGGAGGTGGGGAGGATGGAGGAGCTGGGGAGGGGGAGGGAGGAGGTGGGGAGGATGGAGGAGCTGGGGAGGGGGAGGGAGGAGGTGGGGAGGATGGAGGAGCTGGGGAGGATGGAGGAGCTGGGGAGGGGAGGAGCTGGGGAGGAGGAGGAGGGGAGGGGAGGGAGGAGGTGGGGAGGATGGAGGAGCTGGGGAGGGGAGGGAGGAGGTGGGGAGGATGGAGGAGCTGGGGAGGGGGAGGGAGGAGGTGGGGAGGATGGAGGAGCTGGGGAGGGAGGGGAGGGAGGAGGGTGGGGAGGATGGAGGAGCTGGGGAGGATGGAGGAGCTGGGGAGGGGGAGCTGGGGAGGATGGAGGAGCTGGGGAGGGGAGGGAGGAGGTGGGGAGGATGGAGGAGCTGGGGAGGGGGAGCTGGGGAGGATGGGAGCTGGGGAGGATGGAGGAGCTGGGGAGGATGGAGGAGCTGGGGAGGGGGAGGGAGGAGGTGGGGAGGATGGAGGAGCTGGGGAGGGGGAGGGAGGAGGTGGGGAGGATGGAGGAGCTGGGGAGGGGGAGGGAGGAGGTGGGGAGGATGGAGGAGCTGGGGAGGGGAGGGAGGAGCTGGGGAGGATGGAGGAGCTGGGGAGGATGGAGGAGCTGGGGAGGATGGGGAGCTGGGGAGGATGGAGGAGCTGGGGAGGGGGAGGGAGGATGGATGGAGGAGCTGGGGAGGGGGAGGGAGGAGGTGGGGGGAGGATGGAGGAGCTGGGGAGGGGGAGGAGGTGGGGAGGATGGAGGAGCTGGGGAGGGGGAGGGAGGAGCTGGGGGGGGGAGGGAGGAGGTGGGGAGGGGGAGGGAGGAGGTGGGGAGGGGGGAGGGAGGAGGTGGGGGGGGGGGGGGGAGGTGGGGAGGATGGGGGAGCTGGGGAGGTGGGGAGGGAGGGAGGAGGTGGGGAGGGGGAGGGAGGAGGTGGGGAGGGGAGGGAGGAGGTGGGGAGGGGGAGGGAGGAGGTGGGGAGGGGGAGGGAGGAGGGGGGAGGCGGTGTAAACAAAAACAGAGAAAAGGATAAAAAATGTGTCCAATACATTTTGTGTGTTTGTGGATATGTACGAGCTTGTGTCCATGTGTGTGTGTGTGTGTGTGTGTGTGTGTGTGTGTGTGTGTGTGTGTGTGTGTGTGTGTGTGTGTGTGTGTGTGTGTGTGTGTGTGTGTGTGTGTGTGCGTCTGTGTGCGTCTGTGTATGTCTGTGTGTGCATCTGCAGTGAGCGATAAGAGTGTGATCATTGTGTCATTTTTGTATAGCGGTGAATGACTGGTTGTGAATCAGTCGTTTCAGGCATTCACATTAAGAGGTAAAAGCTGCACCTTCAACCCTTTACCTCAGTATAACAGAACAACAATTATGCTTCCAGGTTTCCAAAAGCCAATTACATTACTCTACAATATAACAGCTTCACCAAGTCTCTAAACAAATATCTAAACAAGTATCTAAACAAAAATCCAACATACAGTCAGTTTATTAGGTACACCACCCAGTTCACGAAAATGGATCGCTCCTACAGACATTGACTCAGGTGTCCGTGGCTTGCTATGTAAAGCAGGCAGACAGACATCGAGGCATTCAGTTACTGTTCCATTGAACTTTAGAATGGGCAACTGGACCTTTTTTGGAACACCATCATATCTGTCTTAATGAGATTTACATTTGATTCTAATAAGGTGAGTCCGGGCGCTGCACACTGTTCTAGTGCCCTCACCAATTAATTGATATATATGTTAAAAAGGGTGGGACTCAAGCTGCATCCCTGTGGAAAGAAATGTGTGTTTTTTGCCCATTTTAACCGCACACTTGTTTGTGTATATGGATTTTATAATGTCGTATGTTTTTCCCCAAGCACCGCTTTCCATCAATTTGTATTGCAAACCCACATGACAAATAGAGTCAAAAGCATTTTCGAAATCAACAAAGCATGAGAAGATTTTGCCATTGTTTTGGTGTTTTGGTGTGTTTGTTTGTCAATTAGGGTGTGCAGGGTGAGTACATGGTCTGTCGTATGGTAATTTGGTAAAAGATCATTTGACGTTTGATTAGTACATTGTTTTCACTGAAGAAATGGACAAGTCTGCTGTTAATGCAGAGGATTTCCCCAAGTCTGCTGTTAATGCAGAGGATTTCCCCAAGTCTGTTGTTGATGCAGAGGATTTCCCCAAGTCTGTTGTTGATGCAGAGGATTTCCCCAAGTCTGCTGTTGATGCAGAGGATTTCCCCAAGTCTGCTGTTAATGCAGAGGATTTCCCCAAGTCTGCTGTTAATGCAGAGGATTTCCCCAAGTCTGCTGTTAATGCAGAGGATTTCCCCAAGTCTGCTGTTAATGCAGAGGATTTCCCCAAGTCTGCTGTTAATGCAGAGGATTTCCCCAAGTCTGCTGTTAATGCAGAGGATTTCCCCAAGTCTGCTGTTAATGCAGAGGATTTCCCCAAGTCTGCTGTTAATGCAGAGGATTTCCCCAAGTCTGCTGTTAATGCAGAGGATTTCCCCAAGTCTGCTGTTAATGCAGAGGATTTCCCCAAGTCTGCTGTTAATGCAAGTCTGCTGTTAATGCAGAGGATTTCCCCAAGTCTGCTGTTAATGCAGAGGATTTTCTGCTGTTAATGCCCAAGTCTGCTGTTAATGCAGAGGATTTCCCCAAGTCTGCTGTTAATGCAGAGGATTTCCCCAAGTCTGCTGTTAATGCAGAGGATTTCCCCAATTTCCCCAAGTCTGCTGTTAATGCAGAGGATTTCCCCAAGTCTGCTGTTAATGCAGAGGATTTCCCCAAGTCTGCTGTTAATGCAGAGGATTTCCCCAAGTCTGCTGTTAATGCAGAGGATTTCCCCAAGTCTGCTGTTGATGCAGAGGATTTCCCCAAGTCTGCTGTTAATGCAGAGGATTTCCCAAGTCTGCTGTTGATGCAGAGGATTTCCCCAAGTCTGCTGTTAATGCAGAGGATTTCCCCAAGTCTGCTGTTAATGCAGAGGATTTCCCCAAGTCTGCTGTTAATGCAGAGGATTTCCCCAAGTCTGCTGTTGATGCAGAGGATTTCCCCAAGTCTGCTGTTAATGCAGAGGATTTCCCCAAGTCTGCTGTTGATGCAGAGGATTTCCCCAAGTCTGCTGTTAATGCAGAGGATTTCCCCAAGTCTGCTGTTAATGCAGAGGATTTCCCCAAGTCTGCTGTTAATGCAGAGGATTTCCCCAAGTCTGCTGTTAATGCAGAGGATTTCCCCAAGTCTGCTGTTGATGCATATCCCACGGTAGTTATTGGGGTTAAATTTGTCTCCACTTTTGTGGATTGAGGTGATCAGTCCTTGGTTCCAAATATTGAGGAAGATGCCAGAGCTGAAGATTATGATAAAGAGTTTAGTATTAGCCAACTGGAATTCGTGGTCTGTATATTTTATCATTTAATGTTGGATACCATCAACACCTCAGGCCTTTTTGGTTGGACGGTTTGTATTTTGTCCTGTAGTTCATTCAATGTAAACTGAGAATCCAGTCGGTTCTGGTCGTCATTAATAATTGATTCTAAGATTTGTATGTGATCATGTATTTTGCTGTTTGATCTTTGTTAAAGAGTCAAAAAGATTGGAGAAGTGGTTTATCCACACCTCTCTGGTCTGGATAGATACATCTTCACGCTGTTTGTTTGGTGTTTTCCAATTGTCCCAGAATGGATTCTTCAATTACATTGAGCTAATTTGTGACTTGCTGTTGCTTCTATTTCCTTAGTGTATTTCTGTATTGTTTTAATGAATCACAGAAGTGAAGGCGTAGGCTCAGGTTTTCTGGGTCTCTATATGATTTTGGTTGGAAAGGCTTCTCAATTTCTTTGAAGTTGTTGCATTCTTCATCAAAACATTTGTCATTGTTGTTAATTTTCTTAGATTTGATTAGAAGATTTAATTTTCTTAGATTTGATAGGGAAGCTGAGAGGTATCTCTCTTCCCCCCACACAGTGATGTGAAAATCACGTGATGTGAAAAATGTGAATGTAACAATGTACGCAGAGAGTTGGGAACCAAGTCCAGGGAATGAATACATTTAATACAGTTGAAGTCGGAAGTTTACATACACTGAGGTTGGAGTCATTAACTTGTTTTTCAACCACTCCATAAATTTCTTGATAACAAACTATAGTTTTGGCAAGTCGGTTAGGACATCTACTTTGTGCATGACACAAGTCATTTTTCCAACAATTGTTTACAGACAGATTATTTAACTTATAATTCACTGTATCACAAGTCCAGTGGGTCAGAAGTTTACATACATTAAGTTGACTGTGCCTTTAAACAGCTTGGAAAAATCCAGAAAATGATGTCATGACTTTAGAAGCTGCTGATAGGCTAATTGACATAATTTGAGTCAATTGGAGGTGTACCTGTGGATGTATTTCAAGGCCTAACTGAAAAAGCATGTGCGAGCAAGGAAGCCTACAAACCGGACTCAGATACACCACCACCATGAGTCCTCATGTACTGTCTGTGTCTCTGTGTGTGTGTGTGTGTGTGTGTGTGTGTGTGTGTGTGTGTGTGTGTGTGTGTGTGTGTGTGTGTGTGTGTGTGTGTGTGTGTGTGTGTGTGTGTGTGTGTGTGTGTGTGTGTGTGTTTGTTTGCGAGTGTGTGGGTGTTTATTTGCGAGTGTGTGGGTGTGTGTCTTTCAACAGGGGATATTTAGACAGACAGAGTAAGAGGCCAACGCCTAGAGCCCAAACACAGCCTCCTCTCTCTCCCTTTTATCACTCCCTCCTCTCTCTCCCTTTTATCCCTCCCTCCTCCTCTCTCCCTTTTATCCCTCCCTCCTCTCTCTCCCTTTTATCCCTCCCTCCTCTCTCTCTCCCTTTTATCCCTCCCTCCCTTTTATCCCTCCCTCCTCTCTCTCTCCCTTTTATCCCTCCCTCCTCTCTCTCTCCCTTTTATCCCTCCCTCCTCT
Organism: Oncorhynchus gorbuscha; assembly: GCF_021184085.1. NCBI lineage: Eukaryota > Metazoa > Chordata > Actinopteri > Salmoniformes > Salmonidae > Oncorhynchus > Oncorhynchus gorbuscha. The sequence goes on along the minus strand of NC_060194.1, from coordinate 37,446,630 downwards.
CTCTCTCCCTTTTATCCCTCCCTCCTCTCTCTCCCTTTTATCCCTCCCTCCTCTCTCTCTCCCTTTTATCCCTCCCTCTCTCTCTCTCCCTTTTATCCCTCCCTCCTCTCTCTCTCTCTTTTATCCCTCCCTCCCTTTTATCCCTCCCTCCTCTCTCTCTCCCTTTTATCCCTCCCTCCTCTCTCTCCCTTTTATCCCTCCCTCCTCTCTCTCCCTTTTATCCCCCCCTCCTCCCTCTCTCCCTTTTATCCCTCCCTCCTCTCTCTCCCTTTTATCCCTCCCTCCTCTCTCTCCCTTTTATCCCTCCCTCCTCTCTCTCCCTTTTATCTCTCCCTCCTCTCTCTCTCCCCTTTACCCTTTATTCCTCCTTCCTCTCTCCCCTTTATCCCTCCCTCCTCTCTCTCCCTTTTATCCCTCCCTCCTCTCTCTCCCTTTTATCCCTCCCTCCTCTCTCTCCCTTTTATCTCTCCCTCCTCTCTCTCCCCTTTATTCCTCCCTCCTCTCTCTCCCTTTTATCCTTCCCTCCTCTCTCTCTCCCTTTTATCCCTCCTCCCTCCCCTCCCTCGGTTCTTCCTATTTTTTTCCCTAGGTTTATCCCCTCTTCTCTCTCTCTTCTGTTCCCTGTTATCCCTCTCCTCTTCTGTTCTGTTTTCTAGGTCTGTTCTTCCTACCCTCTTCCTTTTTTTCTTCTGTTTTCTAGGTCTGTTCATCAATCCTCCCTTCTTTACCCTCTTCCTCTCTCTCTTCTGTTCTGTTTTCTAGGTCTGTTCATCAACCCTCCCTTCTTTACCCTCTTCTCCTCTCTCTTCTGTTCTGTTTTCTAGGTCTGTTCATCAAGCCTCCCTTCTTTACCCTCTTCCTCTCTCTTTTCTGTTCTGTTTTCTAGGTCTGTTCATCAAGCCTCCCTTCTTTACCCTCTTCTCCTCTCTCTTCTGTTCTGTTTTCTAGGTCTGTTCATCAATCCTCCCTTTATCCTCTTCCTCTCTCTCTTCTGTTCTGTTTTCTAGGTCTGTTCATCAACCCTCCCTTCTTTACCCTCTTCCTCTCTCTCTTCTGTTCTGTTTTCTAGGTCTGTTCATCAACCCTCCCTTCTTTACCCTCTTCCTCTCTCTCTTCTGTTCTGTTTTCTAGGTCTGTTCATCAATCCTCCCTTCTTTACCCTCTTCCTCAGACAGACAGACAGACAGACAGACAGACAGACAGACAGACAGACAGACAGACAGACAGACAGACAGACAGACAGACAGACAGACAGACAGACAGACAGACAGACAGACAGACAGACAGACAGACAGACAGACAGACAGACAGACAGACAGACAGACAGACAGACAGACAGACAGACAGACAGACAGACAGACAGACAGAGAGAGAGTGAGAGAGTGAGAACAACAGGCGGACAGAGAGATTGCTAGGGGACGGAGGAGCACCAGAGGTGATTAATTGTCCTTCTCTTTTCCATTCATGCAGATCGGACATCCTGCGAGATGAGACATGACAAGGACAGGAAGTAGAACAGGAATGAGGAAGTGGACAAATGGAGAACAGGGCTTGGGGGAGTGAAGGGGAAATCTGTCTGCAATGAAAAGTGGATGGCTTGAGGGGCTACAGTAAAATAGAGGCAAAAATTAAACAAGTTACATTTGTGTGTGTGGTGGAGCAAGGGCATGGATTTCATAGGGCACTAAACTTTATTACGAGCGACAGGTTCAGTACACATCATTTGAATTCTGTATCAGAAAGTATGCTGGCCCTCTTTGAAGTCACGTAGATTGAATGTCAATTGAATGTTATAGAATCAACTTGAAAAAACAAGATGTCAGCTGGAAGGTTTGGCGTGTTGGCAGCATTTTAAAATGACGGTTTTAAATGAACGGTTATAGATACGGGTCCTTTTTGTACATCAAGTCCATGTCCTTTTGACAAAGTATGCAGTTTTAATCAGAAGACCGGATTGGCACTAAGCATTTTCCCCACGGGAAATACACCTGATTTAACATGTTTGTATATTCTTGCTGGCACAGTCCTTCCAAAAGGGCGATTAAGGTCGGGGGTATATGCCAAATAGATGGTGGAAACCTCATAATTACTATATGCCTGTTACTGTCTGGAGTTGTTCATCAGTGCCGAGGACCTTTTCTAGCGATAAATCCATTAGAGCAGCGTTATGCTATAATAGAGAGGGACAGAAGGGAAGGAGCGACGACCATGTCTTTCAGGTATGCATGACAAATAGAGATCTGTCTTTCAGGTATGCATGACAAATAGAGATCTGTCTTTCAGGTATGCATGACAAATAGAGATCTGTCTTTCAGGTATGCATGACAAATAGAGATCTGTCTTTCAGGTATGCATGACAAATAGAGATCTGTCTTTCAGGTATGCATGACAAATAGAGATCTGTCTTTCAGGTATGCATGACAAATATAGATCTGTCTTTCAGGTATGCATGACAAATAGAGATCTGTCTTTCAGGTATGCATGACAAATAGAGATCTGTCTTTCAGGTATGCATGACAAATAGAGATCTGTCTTTCAGGTATGCATGACAAATAGAGATCTGTCTTTCAGGTATGCATGACAAATATCTGTCTTTAGATCTGTCTTTCAGGTATGCATGACAAATAGAGATCTGTCTTTCAGGTATATGCATGACAAATAGAGATCTGTCTTTCAGGTATGCATGACAAATAGAGATCTGTCTTTCAGGTATGCATGACAAATAGAGATCTGTCTTTCAGGTATGCATGACAAATAGAGATCTGTCTTTCAGGTATGCATGACAAATAGAGATCTGTCTTTCAGGTATGCATGACAAATAGAGATCTGTCTTTCAGGTATGCATGACAAATAGAGATCTGTCTTTCAGGTATGCATGACAAATAGAGATCTGATCTTTCAGGTATGCATGACAAATAGAGATCTGTCTTTCAGGTATGCATGACAAATAGAGATCTGTCTTTCAGGTATGCATGACAAATAGAGATCTGTCTTTCAGGTATGCATGACAAATAGAGATCTGTCTTTCAGGTATGCATGACAAATAGAGATCTGTCTTTCAGGTATGCATGACAAATAGAGATCTGTCTTTCAGGTATGCATTACAAATAGAGATCTGTCTTTAAGGTATGCATGATAATTAGAGATCTTTCAGACTTTGATCATGACAACCAACCTAATCCTTCCATCTGCTGTCGGAGCACGGCAGGGAGACCAGGAGAGGATGCCACGGGAGGCCCCAGTCGGAGCACGGCAGGGAGACCAGGAGAGGATGCCGAGGGAGGCCCCAGTCGGAGCACGGCAGGGAGACCAGGAGAGGATGCCGAGGGAGGCCCCAGTCGGAGCACGGCAGGGAGACCAGGAGAGGATGCCACGGGAGGCCCCAGTCGGAGCACGGCAGGGAGACCAGGAGAGGATGCAGAGGGAGGCCCCAGTAGGAGCACGGCAGGGAGACCAGGAGAGGATGCAGAGGGAGGCCCCTGTCGGAGCACGACAGGGAGACCAGGAGAGGATGCAGAGGGAGGCCCCAGTAGGAGCACGACAGGGAGACCAGGAGAGGATGCCACGGGAGGCCCCGGTCGGAGCACGGCAGGGAGACCAGGAGAGGATGCAGAGGGAGGCCCCAGTAGGAGCACGACAGGGAGACCAGGAGAGGATGCAGAGGGAGGCCCCAGTCGGAGCACGGCAGGGAGACAAGGAGAGGATGCAGAGGGAGGCCCCAGTAGGAGCACGACAGGGAGACCAGGAGAGGATGCAGAGGGAGGCCCCAGTAGGAGCACGGCAGGGAGACAAGGAGAGGATGCAGAGGGAGGCCCCAGTTGGAGCACGGCAGGGAGACAAGGAGAGGATGCAGAGGGAGGCCCCAGTAGGAGCACGGCAGGGAGACCAGGAGAGGATGCAGAGGGAGGCCCCAGTCGGAGCACGGCAGGGAGACAAGGAGAGGATGCAGAGGGAGGCCCCAGTCGGAGCACGGCAGGGAGACCAGGAGAGGATGCAGAGGGAGGCCCCAGTCGAGACAGTCAGTTGTGCCGATTGGACGTGGAGAAGCCTGGGGATAGGTGCAGGGGATGGGAAAGTCAAACCCCCATTCTGATGCTAGTGTGATATTTGGAAGGAGCTTCACTGCTGGGATTGGACTGCATGTAGTCAACACTCATCTCAAGCAAACAATTTCATCTGATAGTTGTCGTGGAAATTTCCTCTATTTATCAAATCATGAGAGCAAACCACAACACAAGTCATAGTTAGTTATCAAAGTCCATCTTTAATTATATGAGCTCTATCACAACCCTGTGACCCTCAGATCAATTCAGTGTCTATCAATGAATTCTCTGAGACCCTCTACATTGCAACTGAGATCCTTTAATAGCAAAGAACACACATAGTCAGACAGCATAGACATAATAAATCGTTCAGCTTTGTCTCCTAAACTATGTTATTTTCTCAAACTCAGAACCATAAACCAATCCTCCATATCAACAGGCATATATCAAATCCATCCTATCTTGACAAGATCACAGAGACACACTGACTGGCACACAGACATTGTGGAGCCAAGAGATACACGCTTGAACTCTCCCCTCTCTCCAGCCCAAACAACTTAGTCTTGACATAGAACAGATACTGCAAATGGCCACCACTATAGTACAACAGAATACATTCTTATGAGAAATAACTCATAAGCATATGATGAATATAAAACATCTTACCTATGTTACCAACCAATTCTGATTATTCCCCAACATAGTCCCAACAGATGAGGATAACTTGACTCTGGCAAAGGTGTTTTCTATGAGAGGGCTACACATCCTTCTTCTACACAGTCTTCTTCCAAAGATTAAGGAAATGTGCCTACTCTCCGGTAACTGTAAGGTGGGAATGCTTTGCCGGAACATGGTTAGACGGTTCAAGAGATTGAAGTTGGAAATGATGTAGTAATTCGAAGAGACCGCAATCGAAAAGGCGGGTGAGTTTGTATTTATTAAGATCAGATGTTGCTTCAACTATAGATCAGATTTAAGCCGTGACGAGATTGAAGCTGTGTGGTTAGACATTTTATTACCAGAATGCAAACCCATTATAGTCGGAACCTGTTACAGACCACCAGAACAGTACGTAAGTTTTATGAATTGTTGGAGGAGACTTGCTCCAACTATGCAGATTTTGGTAAATCAGAGGTTATTGTTACTGGTGATTTGAATACAGATATGTTCAAGAAGGGCCATGCTACTTTTAAAGCTCTTAAGAATTTCTGTAATCTGTTTGCCTTATACCAGCAGATTAATGAGCCCACCAGGGTCTGTCTTTCTACCCAAACCATCATTAACCTTATGTTGGTGTCGGATAGATCAAGGATTTGAAACAGTGGGGTTGTACACTATGGGCTCAGGGATCATTCAATCATTTTCTATAGTAGGAAGGTTCAGAAAGAAGTTTTTAATTGTCATTACTCAATAAAAATGAGGTCTATGAAGAATTATAGTGTAGATATTTTTGTTAATTGTTTGAGCAAATTGGACTGGTCTTCTGTATTGAAATGCAATCAGGTGGAAAATTCCTGGGGCCATTTTAAATAATTGTTTTATGATGCTGTAGATAAGAAGGCTCCAGAGTTTTTTTTGTGTGAATTAAGCAAAGAACAGAACCATGGAGAAACGATAACATTTTAAAGGCAATTAAGCATAGAAATGAATGCTTTCTGGAGTTCAGGAAGTCCTGGGTAGATTATATATTTATAGACTATAAGAAATTAAGAAATGAGGTCAACAAGATGATACAAAAGGCCAAGAAAGATTATTTTAATGGGAACAATCTGAGTAAATTATGGAAGTGTCTGAAGCTGTTAGGTTACAGTAACAGATTAAAGACCTTAGATTAAAGATCTTAGCTTGGACATCGGAGGAAAGGTAACATCAGACAAGACCATGGTTGCAGACAGCCTGAATAGCTATTTTACAACTATAGCTAATACATTACTTTGCAAGTTATCTTGTCAATCAGGTTGCTATGGGGAGAGTTATGTCTAGCAGTTTTACTCACAGCAGGGGATCCAAGTAGATGCCTTTTCGTTTTAGGAGGTGTCTGAGTCAACTGTGCTAAAGAAGCTTAATGCACTTGATGCATTCCAAGGCAACTGGCTTTGGCAACATTCCTTCCAGATTTGTAAAGGATGCTGCAGTAGTTATCACCCCCTGTGGAACTCACATTGTAAATCTGTCTATTGAACTAGGGTGTTTTCCCAGTGGAATAAAACTCGCATGGGTCATTCCTTTGTATAAAAAAGTGAATAAGTTAGATAATGGAAACTACCAGCCTGTCTCAATCCTGTGTGTTTTATCGGAAGTCATGTAAAAGATTATGTACAAGCAGATTGACAGTTATATTTTCTTGCATAACCTATGGTATGAGCTCCAATCTGGATTTAGAAAACCCCATTCCACCGACACTTGCCTACTATATCTAACTGAACACATACGGAAGGAAGTAGATGGAGAGAAATTGCGTGGTATTGTTATGTTAGATCTTCAAAAGGCGTTTGATACAGTGGATCATGAGGTTCTGTTAATCAAACTAAGAGCCAAGGGCATTAACAATTTAGCAGTAAAATGGGTTATCTTCTGCATGGAAGAAAACACATGGTAGATGTGGATGGGACACTGTCTAAACCCAAAATCTTGAACTACAGGGTACCCCAAGGGAGTTTGCTGGATCCACTTGAATGTCAGTCAATGTCTATGTCAATAAGCTGTCTCTTCACCTTGGAAAAATATCTTGTTCGGGTCCAAAGTGAAACTGAGGAAATCCCCTGATTTTAAGGTGGTAATAGGTGACATAGTAGTCACAGCAAAATACTCTACTAATGATCTTGGATGTGTGCTAGATAACCATCTGAGAGTGGAGATCATGGCACAAAACGTTATCTCCAAAGTGAACCATAACATTAGGTTTGGCATGAACCTCCAAATATCTGGATAAGAATGCAATGGGGGCATTGGCAGGGGCTCTTGTTCAGTGCCACTTTGACTATGCATGCTCTTCCAGGTACAATAGTTCCCCCAAGATAATACAAAATAAATGGCAGACATCTCAAATCAAATTAGTCAGGATTCCCACTGAAAGTGGAGGCGAGAATCTCTCAGATTAATTTGTCTCTTGTACATCCACTGTATGGTCCCCAGGTACCTATTTAACTACTTTAACTTTAACAGGATAACCATAACCATTCCACTAGAAGGAGTGAAACTGACGTTGTTTCTTTAGATTTAAAAGTGGAATGGGTAAAGAAACTGCCAGTCTTTAGAATAGTCTTCCTAAGAATTTGAAACGTATAACCTCCATAGGCAGTTTCAAGTTCTCACTGAAAGAAATGGTTAAATAGTAGCATGTCATAAAAGTGACCGGTCAGATTATAGTACGTGGCTGAGAAGGAAAATGCCCGGGTTAGCATATTTCATGCCTGTTGTTTCTCATATTGTGATTGTCTTGTATATATTAGGGATTGATTGTTTTATATATTAACCTATCTGGGATATGTGGGACGCTAGCCAAAAGCCAGGGAAAATTCAGAGCGCCAAATTCAAATAAATTACTATAAAAATCAAACTTTCATTAAATCACACATGCAAGTTAACAAATTAAAGCTACACTTGTTGTGAATCCAGCCTTTCAAAAAGGCTTTTCGGCGAAAGCAAACGATGCTATTATCTGAGGATAGCACCTCTGTAAACAAAGAGAGAAAAGCATATTTCAACCCTGCAGGCGCGACATTGTAGAAATAAAAATATAATTCATGCCTTACCTTTGACAAGCTTCCTTTGTTGGCACTCCAATATGTCCCATAAACATCACAAATGGTCCTTTTGTTTGATTAATTGCGTCGATATATATCCAAAATGTCCATTTATTTGGCGCGTTTGATCCAGAAAAACACTGGTTCCAACTTGTGCAATGTGACTACAAAATTTCTCAAAAGTTACCTGTAAACTTTGCCAAAACATTTCAAACTACATTTGTAATACAACTTTAGGTATTTTTTTACGTAAAAAATCAATAAAATTGAAGACGGGATGATCTGTGTTCAATACAGGAGGAAAACAAACTGCAGCTAGCTTTCTGGTCACGCGCCTCTATCTAACAGTACACTTCAATTACACAAAGGAAAAACCTCAACCAATTTCTAAAGACTGTTGACATCCAGTGGAAGCGATAGAAACAGCAAGAAGGTCCCTTCAAAATCTGGATTCCCAATGAAAACTCATTGAAAAGAGAGTGACCTCAAAAAAAAGATCTGAATGGTTTGTCCTTTGTGTCTCACCTGCTAAATAAGTTCTGTTATACTCACAGACATGATTCAAACAGTTTTAGAAACTTCAGAGTGTTTTCTATCCCAATACTACTAATAATATGCATATCTTATCTTCTGGAGATCAGTAGCAGGAAGATGAATTTGGGCATGCATTTCATCCGGATGTGAAAATACTGCCCCGTCACCAAGAAGTTAAGGGCATGTGAGACAAGGAATATGTACCTGCCCATAGTTGTTTATTAGGAAAGGGAATTGTACTTATCTCATGTTATGAATCAAACAACAATTTTGTCTGTCATTGTCTGTTGCCACTACTATTGCAGCATAACCATGTTGCATTCCCCTTCCTTCCTTTCCTCTTCAAAAGGACCACAATGGAAATAAGCTTTTAAGCTTTGTCGTGACTTTGCCTGAATTAATCTGATGAGTGTGATTTATCGAATCAATTAAATATGTTTAATTGTTACCAGATTAAATTAATCATGTAACAAAGAACTCATTAGGAATTTGGGAGGTTGTTTAAAGAGTTACCATCTCCCCAATTAAACTCTAAAGGTCTTTACCCATAACATCCATAAAACAGTCAACGTATTAAATAATAACCTCTTATCATATCATCATTCTGAACAGTCGTAACCTTCTTGGATCTGTAAAAAACCCAGCCTTACTCATGATTCAGTACTACACAAATTGGTTTAGTTATGTATTTAATAGCTAACTAAATAATAACACAGAATAAACATACACACTTAATACATGAGAAAAAGATCCCTAGTGGACTGACACATATGGTGGATTTTTACAAAGGAGATGAAGAGGGAGAGAGAGAGAGAGAGAGAGAGAGAGAGAGAGAGAGAGAGAGAGAGAGAGAGAGAGAGAGAGAGAGAGAGAGAGAGAGAGAGAGAGAGAGAGAGAGAGAGAGAGAGAGAGAGAGAGAGAGAACGAGACACCTATCGTTGATACAATATAGAAACTATTCTCACAGTATTCATATACTTTGCACACGAACTGCTGCCCATTTGGTGTCAGAAATTATGAATGTATTTACGTGTGAATGCCTTCGTTCGCTGTTCATCTCTGTCAGAATCAGCCCTCCTTCTTTCTGCTGCTTTTGTCAGCAATCACATCATCAATAAATACAAGAGAACCAGTTCCATTGGCAGCCACACAAGCCCACATCATAACACTACCTCCACCATGCTTCACAGAAGAGGTGGTATGCTTGGAATCATGAGCAGTTCCTTCCCTTCCCCAAACTCTTCTCTTCCCATTATTCTGGTACAAGTTGACCTTTGTCTCATCTGTCCATAGGATGTTGTTCCAGAACGGGACAGGCTTTTTATAGATGTTGTTTGGCATACTCTAATCTGGTCTTCGTATTTTTGAGGCCTACCAATGGTTTACATAGTGTGGTAAATCCTATGTATTTACTCTGGTGAAGTCTTCTCTTGATTGTTGACTTTGACACAGATACGCCTACCTCCTGGAGGGTGTTATTGATCTGGAAAGCTGTTGTGAAGGGGTTTTTATTCACCAGGGAAAGAATTCTTCTGTCATTCACCTCACCATAATGTGCAGTGCAGTGAAAGACAGGATGGAGGAAAAGGTTAGAGATAGGTGATTCAGAGAGAGGTGAATAATGAATTGTAGTTCTGTGAATTGGAGGTGACTATCTATTGAGGACTATAGGGGCTTGACAGCTTCAGGTTCAAGGGTAATGGGAATGGGGGGGTGGGGGATAGAGGTATAGGTCAGAAGATTATTGTAATTTTCACTCACTCTCTGTCTCTTTCTTTCCCCCCTCTCTCTCTCTCTCTCGCTCTACTGTTACGACCACTCAATGATGATCATGGGGTATTTGTCAGGTCAGATGGAAGTGCAGAACGAAAATGTTAGAGCGGAGGAGGGAGGGAGAGAGAGAGAGAGGGAGGGAGGGAGGGGGCGTTGTGGAGGAACAGGGTTTGAAAGGTGGAGGTATATGGAAATGAGGGTGAAGGATTAATCTTTGTTCTCTCTCTATGTGGAGTGTGGGTAGTGGTTTATACAGCTGCTGTTTCACCCTGACCACCGCAATCTAACGCACATTATGAAAAATACTGTATATTCTTTTCAGCCTGGAGAGTCAGGAGAGAGTCAGGTGAGAGTCAGGTGAGAGTCAGGTGAGAGTCAGGTGAGAGTCAGGTGAGAGAGGAGAGAGTCAGGAGAGAGTCAGGTGAGAGTCAGGATAGAGTCAGGAGAGAGTCAGGTGAGAGTCAGGTGAGAGTCAGGATGGAGTCAGGTGAGAGTCAGGTGAGAGTCAGGAGAGAGTCAGGTGAGAGTCAGGACAGAGACAGGAGAGAGTCAGGAGAGAGTCAGGTAAGAGACAGGAGAGAGTCAGGTGAGAGTCAGGAGAGAGTCAGGTGAGAGTCAGGACACACACACACACACACACACACACACACACACACACACACACACACACACACACACACACACACACACACACACACACACACACACACACACACACACACACACACACACCATTCTTGACTCGGAATGTCAAGCTCCCAAGATTTATTTCATAAACACACATACAGTACAATGCACACACATTCAAGCACACACACACACACACACACACACACACACACACACACACACACACACACACACACACACACACACACACACACACACACACACACACACACACACACACACACACACACACACACACACACACACACACACACACACACACACACACACACACACACACAACTCTGAAAAAAAGATATCACAATTCAATATAAACTGTGTATAATATCTCCTAATGGTCTCCCCCCCCTCTCTCTCTTTCTCTCTCTCCCTTTCTCCCTCCCTCTCATTGAATGCTGACTTGCATCACAGGTGACCTGGCTGAAAATTCGGACAAGTGGGAAACTTTCCCTGGTACCCAAGGAAAAAGGTTATTTTAGGTTTAGGGGTTACTATTAGGGTTAGATTTAGGGTTAGGAATAAGGGTTTGGCTTTAGGGTTAGGGGTTAGGGTTAGGGTTACTATTAGGGTTAGAATTAGGGTTAGGAATAAGGGTTAGGGGTTAGGGTTAGGGTTACTATTAGGGTTAGAATTAGGGTTAGGAATAAGGGTTAGGGTTAGGGTTAGGGTTCACCAAAGAAATCGGTAATACAGACATTGTCATCCTTCTAGAAACCTGGTATAGAGAAGATGGACCCACTGGTTGCCCTCTAGGTTACAGAGAGCTGGTAGTCCCATCCACCAAACTACCAGATGTGAAACAGGGATGGGACTCAGGGGGTATGCTAATTTGGTATAGAGCAGACCTAACTCACTCCGTTAAATTTATCAAAACAGGAACATTTTACATTTGGCTAGAAATTCAAAAGGAAATTATCTTAACAGATAAAAATGTCCTCTATCCTGGAGGGAGAAATCAATCATTTCCAGGCCCAGGGACATGTACTAGTTTGTGGCGACCTAAATGCCAGAACCGGACAAGAACCTGACACCCTCAGCACACGGGGGACAAACACCTGCCTGCAGGTGACAGCATTCCCTCCCACATATGCCCCCTAGGCATAACTATGACAACATAACAAACAAAAACGGGTCACAACTCCTGCATCTCTGTCGCACGCTGGGTATGTACATAGTCAATGGTAGGCTTCCAGGGGACTCCTATGGTAGGTACACCTATAGCTCTGTTGCACGCTGGGTATGTACATAGTCAATGGTCGGCTTCGAGGGGACTCCTATGGTAGGTACACCTATAGCTCTGTTGCACGCTGGCTATGTACATAGTCAATGGTAGGCTTCGAGGGGACTCCTATGGTAGGTACACCTATAGCTCTGTCGCACGCTGGGTATGTACATAGTCAATGGTAGGCTTCCAGGGGACTCCTATGGTAGGTACACCTATAGCTCTGTCGCACGCTGGGTATGTACATAGTCAATGGTAGGCTTCCAGGGGACTCCTATGGTAGGTACACCTATAGCTCTGTCACACGCTGGGTATGTACATAGTCAATGGTCGGCTTTGAGGGGACTCCTATGGTAGGTACACCTATAGCTCTGTCGCACGCTGGGTATGTACATAGTCAATGGTAGGCTTCGAGGGGACTCCTATGGTAGGTACACCTATAGCTCTGTCGCACGCTGGGTATGTACATAGTCAATGGTAGGCTACGAGGGGACTCCTATGGTAGGTACACCTATAGCTCTGTCACACGCTGGGTATGTACATAGTCAATGGTAGGATTCCAGGGGACTCATATGGTAGGTACACCTATAGCTCATCTCTTGGCAGTAGTACTGTAGACTACTTTATCACTGACCTCAACCCAGAGTCTCTCAGAGCGCTCACAGTCAGTCCACTGACACCCCTGTCAGACCACAGCAAAATCACAGTCTACTTGAACAGAGCAATACTCAATCATGAGGCATCAAAGCCAAAGGAACTGAGTAACATTAAGAAATGCTATAGATGGAAGGAATGCAGTTTGGAAACCTACCGGAAAACTTGGCAGTAGAAAATCTTAACAGTATATTTGACCTCTCAGATTCCCAATCAAATCTAAAAATCTGAAATAGAAAACAACAATGACAAATGGTT
>NC_060194.1:37426210-37428710 GCF_021184085.1 Oncorhynchus gorbuscha | reverse complement strand
AGAGAGAGAGAGAGAGAAAGAGAGAGAGAGGCAGAGATACAGCGAGAGAGATACAGCAGAGAGAGAGAGAGAGAGAGAGAGAGAGAGAGAGAGAGATACAGAGAGAGTATCAATCCAGAGAAACAGAGAGATACAGAGACATATGAACTAGATGGCAGACCGTGTCTTAGTGAGGTGAGAGGCTGTCATCTACAGTTCTTATAGCGATTGATAACATAAGTCCTCTCTGAGCCTCCATGGCCTCTGTAATCAGCTATTACAAGATCAGAAACAGCTGCAAAGCGAAAGACTACCCTCTGATTCATTTTCATTCAGAGTATTATAAGAGGGAAAGAGAGAGCGGGAGAGAGAGAGATGGAGAGAAAGGGAGAGAGGGCGAGTGAGAGAGAGAGAGGAAGGTATAGAGAGCAGGAGAGAGAGAGGATGAGAGAGAGGGAGGAAGAGAGATGGAGAAAGAGAGAGAGGGAGAAAGAGAGAGGATAAACGAGAGAGTGGAGGAAAGAGAGAGAGGGCTAGCAAGAGAGAGGGAGGAAGAGAGATGGGGAAAGAGAGAGGATGAGCGAGAGAGAGGGAGAAGGGGTGGAGAAGGATAAATGAGATTTGACAGGGAAATGTATTGTCCTGCTGTTCTGACTATGAAGATGAGTGTTTCCAGGGATGATGAGATATACAGTACCTTGTTGGAATATCCACCACTATTGAATCATCTGCATTATCTCTACCATTCTATAGGGTATATGATTGTGAGAGGTATATTGGACATTTATTTTAGCACTGGAGTAATATAATTCACTCTTGTTCTTGTGACAATTTGTACAGAAAGAACAATAAAGAATATTTTTTCCCCAAAAGCGCTTGCTGTACCACAAGAGACAATTGGGTTACAATAACATAGAACATCTTAACATCTATTGAGAATCAAAATAAAGGTTCAATATACATCTCACACAATATACAGCCTGTGGATCTCTAGGTACCAGGTGTGGAGTGTCTCCTGTAATATCATATGGAGTGTCTCCTGTAATAGAACATCACAGGTGTCCTGTAATAGAACATCACAGTGTCCTGTAATAGAACATCACATGTGTCCTGTAATAGAACATCACAGGTGTCCTGTAATAGAATATCACAGAACATCACATGTGTCCTGTAATAGAACATCACAGGTGTCCTGTAATAGAACATCACAGGTGTCCTGTAATAGAACATCACAGGTGTCCTACAATAGAACATCACAGGTGTCCTGGAATAGAACATCACAGATGTCCTGTAATAGAACATCACAGGTGTCCTGCATAGAACATCACATGTGTCCTGTAATAGAATATCACAGGTGTCCTGTAATAGAACATCACAGGTGTCCTGCATAGAACATCACAGGTGTCCTGTAATAGAACATCACATGTGTCCTGTAAGATGTCCTGTAATAGAACATCACAGGTGTCCTGTAGAACATCCAGGTGTCCTGTAATAGAACATCACAGGTGTCCTGTAATAGAACATCACATGTGTCCTGTAATAGAACATCACAGGTGTCCTGTAATAGAACATCACAGGTGTCCTGTAATAGAACATCACAGGTGTCCTGTAATAAAACATCACAGGTGTCCTGTAATAGAACATCACAGGTGTCGTCCTGTAATAGAACATCACATGTGTCCTGTAATAGAACATCACAGGTGTCCTGTAATAGAACATCACAGGTGTCCTGCATAGAACATCACATGTGTCCTGGAATAGAACATCACAGATGTCCTGTAATAGAACATCACAGGTGTCCTGCAATAGAACATCACAGGTGTCCTGTAATAGAACATCACATGTGTCCTGAATAGAACATCACAGGTGTCCTGCATAGAACATCACAGGTGTCCTGTAATAGAACATCACAGGTGTCCTGTAATAGAACATCACAGGTGTCCTGTAATAGAACATCACCGGTGTCCTGCAATAGAACATAACATGCATCCTGTAATAGAACATCACATGCGTCCTGTAATAGAACATCACAGGTGTCCTGTAATAGAACATTATGGATGTCCTGTAATAGAACATCACAGGTGTCCTGTAATAAAACATCACAGGTGTCCTGTAATAGAACATCACATGCGTCCTGTAATAGAACATCACAGGTGTCCTGTAATAGAACATTACGGATGTCCTGTAATAGAACATCACAGGTCTCCTGTAATAGAACATCACAGGTGTCCTGCAATAGAACATCACAGGTGTCCTGCAATAGAACATCACAGGTGTCCTGTAAAAGAACAACACAGGTGTCCTGTAATAGAGTGTGAATGGAGACAGTTGCCTCATGTAGATAAGGCCTTCTGTTGTCTGCTGACTATACATTATTATCCACTTTCTCAAAGTGTCACAATTGGCTTATTAGAGGAAGTAAGCGCGTGCGCACACACGAACACACAAACACGGACGCTTGTGTAAACGCAGTCTCACACACACTCACTCACACACACACACACACACACACACACACGCA
>NC_060194.1:37401210-37423710 GCF_021184085.1 Oncorhynchus gorbuscha | reverse complement strand
AGGTATACAGTGAAATGCTTTCTTACAGGCCCCGACCAAGAGTGCAATTTTAAGTACAAACTAGGTATTAGGTAAACAATAGATAAGTAAAGAAATACTTTTTTTACAGTAAAATGACAGTGAAAATATCAGTAGTGAGGCTATATACAGGTGGTGCCGGTACAGAGTCAATGTGGAGGCTATAAATTACATTTGCAATCGCAACAAATAATCTGCTCAGACCCCAACCAAGGAGCATCAAAAGTCATGCTATAAATTCTCAGACAACCCAAAGATTCCTTGATGCCCTTCCAGACTCCCTCTGCCTACCCAAGGTCGTCAGAGGACAAAATCAGTTAACCACCTAACTGAGGGACTCAATTTAACCTTGTGCAATACCCTAGATGCAGTTGCACCCCTAAAAACTAAAAACATTTGTCATAAGAAACTAGCTCCCTGGTATACAGAAAATACCCGAGCTCTGAAGCAAGCTTCCAGAAAATTGGAACGGAAATGGCGCCACACCAAACTGGAAGTCTTCAGAAGAGCCCTCATGGCTGCCCGATCATCCTATTTTTCCAACTTAATTGAGGAAAATAAGAACAATCCGAAATGTATTTTTGATTGTCGTAAAGCTAACTAAAAAGCAACATTCCCCAAGAGAGGATGGCTTTCACTTCAGCAGTAATAAATTCATGAACTTCTTTGAGGAAAAGATCATGATCATTAGAAAGCAAATTACGGACTCCTCTTTAAATCTGCGTATTCCTCCAAAGCTCAGTTGTCTTGAGTCTGCACAACTCTGCCAGGACTGAGGATGTACAGCTGTACATTTCAATGAACCATGGTGAAGCCCCAAAATTGCCATCGCTAGAAGCCTGTGCTTCAGACATAAGGAGGTGGATGGCTGCAAACTTTCTACTTTTAAACTCAGACAAAACATAGATGCTTGTTCTAGGTCCCAAGAAACAAAGAGATCGGTTGAATCTGACAATTAATCTAGATGTTTGTACAGTCGTCTCAAATAAAACTGTGAAGGACCTCAGCATTACTCTGGTCTCTGATCTCTCTTTGACGAACATATCAAGACTGTTTCAAGGACAGCTTTTTTCCATCTAAGTAACATTGCAAAAATCAGAAACTTTTAGTCCAAAAATGACGCAGAAAAATGAATCCATGCTTTAGTTACTTCTCGGTTAGACTACTGCAATGCTCTACTTTCCGGATACCCGGTTAAAGCACTAAATAAACTTCAGTTAGTGCTAAATACGGCTGCTAGAATCCTGACTAGAACCCCCAAAATGGATCATATTACTCCAGTGCTAGCCTCCATACACTGGCTTCCTGTTAAGGCAAGGGCAGATTTCAAGGTTTTACTGCTAACCTACAAAGCATCACATGGGCTTGCTCCTACTTATCTCTCTGATTTGGTCCTGCCGTACATACCTACACGTACGCTACAGTCACAAGACGCAGGCCTCCTAATTGTCCCTAGAATGTATAAGAAAACAGCGGGAGGCAGGGCTTTCTCCTATAGCGCTCCATTTTATGGAATGGTCTGCCTACCCATGTGAGAGACACAGACTCTGTCTCAACCTTTAAGTCTTTACTGAAGACTCATCTCTTCAGTGGGTCATATGATTGAGTGTAGTCTGGCCCAGGAGTGTGAAGGTGAACTGAAATGCTCTGGAGCAACAAACCGCCCTTGCTGTCTCTGCCTGGCCGGTTCCCCTCTCTCCACTGGGATTCTCTGCCTCTAACCCTATTAAAGGGGCTGAGTCACTGGCTTACTGGTGCTCCTCCATGCCGTCCCTATGAGGGGTGCGTCACTTGAGTGGGTTGAGTCACTAATGTGATCTTCCTATCTGGGTTGGCGCCCCCCATTGGGTTGTGCCGTGGCAGAGATCTTTGTTGGCTATACTCGGCCTTGTCTCAGGATGGTAAGTTGGTGGTTGAAGATATCCCTCTAATGGTGTGGGGGCTGTGCTTTGGCAAAGTGGGTGGAGTTATATCCTGCCTGTTTGGCCCTGTCCGGGGGTATCATCAGCCTCCAGTATTTATGCTGCAGTAGTTTATGTGTCGGGGGGCTACGGTCAGTCTGTTATATCTGGACTACTTCTCTTGTGTGAATTTAAGTATGCTCTCTTTCTTTCTTTCTTTCTTTCTTTCTTTCTTTCTTTCTTTCTTTCTTTCTTTCTCTCTCGCTCTCTCTCTCTCCCCCTAGGACCATGCTTCAGGACTACCTGGCATGATGACTCCTTGCTGTCCACCTGGCCGTGCTGCTACTCCAGTTTCAACTGTTTTGCCTGCAGCTATGGAACCCTGACCTGTTCACCGGACGTGCTACCTGTCCCAGACCTGCTGTTTTCAACTCTCTAGAGACAGCAGGAGCAGCATCTTAATGATCGGCTATGAAAAGCCAACTGACATTTACCCCTGAGGTGCTGACTTGTTGCACCCTCAACAACTACTGTGAATATTATTATTTGACCATGCTGGTCATTTATGAACATTTGAACATCTTGGCCATTTTCTGTTATAATCTCCACCCGGAACAGCCAGAAGAGGACTGGCCACCCCTCATAACCTGGTTCCTCTCTAGGTTTCTTCCGAGGTTTTGGCCTTTCTAGGGAGTTTTTCCTAGCCACCGTGCTTCTAAACCTGCATTGCTTGCTGTTTGGGGTTTTAAGCTGGGTTTCAGTACAGCACTTTGAGATATCAGCTGATGTAAGAAGGGCTATATAAATACATTTGATATGACAATCTTTAGGGCCTTCCTCTGACACTGCCAGGTGTAGAGGTCCTGGATGGGAGGCAGCTTGGCCCCAGTGATATACTGGTCAGTACGCACCACCCTCTGTAGTGCCTTGCGGTCGGAGGCCGAGCAGTTACCATACCAGGCAGTGATGCAACCAGTAATGGTGCTCTCGATGTTGCAGCTGTAGAACATTTGATGATCTGAGGACCCATGCCAAACCTTTTCAGTCTCCTGAGGGGGAATAGGTTTTGTCGTGCCCTCTTCACGACTGTCTTGGTGTGTTTGGACCATTATAGTTTGTTGGTGATGTGGACACCAAGGAACTTGAAGCTCTCAAGCTGCTCCACAACCTGCTCCTCTACAGCCCCATCGATGAGAATGGGGGAGTGCTCGGTCCTCCTTTTCCTGTAGTCGACAATCATCTCCTTTGTCTTGATTATGTTGAGGTATAGGTTGTTATTCTGGCACCACACGGCTAGGCCTCTGACCTCCTCCCTATAGGCTGTCTTGTCGTTGATCAGGTCTACCACTGCTGTGTCATCTGCAAACTTAATGATGGTGTTGGAGTCGTGCCTGGCCATGCAGTCGTGAGTGAACAGGGAGTACAGAAGGGGACTGAGCACGCAACCCTGCGGGGCTCCAGTGTTGAGGATTAGCGGCAGATGTGTTGATACCTACCGTCATCATCTGGGGGCAGCCTGTCAGGAAGTTCAGGATCCAGTTGCAGAGGGAGGTGTTCAGTTCCAGGAACCTTAGCTTAGTGATGAGCTTTGAGGGCACTATGGTGTTGAACGCTGAGCTGCAGTCAATGAATAGCATCCTTACGTAGGTGTTCCTTTTGTCCAGGTGGAAAAGGGTAGTATGGAATACAATAGATATTACGTCATCTGTGGATCTGCTTGAGCGATATGCAAATGTAGGTGGGTATAGAGTTTCTGGGTTAATGGTGTTAATGTGTGCCACTACCAGCCTTTCAAAGCACTTCATGGCTACAGACATGAGTGCTACGGGTCTGTAGTCATTTAGGCAGGTTACCTTAATGGTCTTTAGCACAGGGACTATGGTGGTCTGCATGAAGAATGTTCGTATTTTTAATTTTTTAAATTTTTAATTTCACCTTTATTTAACCAGGTAGGCTAGTTGAGAACAGGTTCTCATTTGCAACTGCGACCTGGCCAAGATAAAGCATAGCAGTGTGAACAGACAACACAGAGTCACACATGGAGTAAACAATTAACAAGTCAATAACACAGAGAAAAAAAGGGGAGTCTATATACAATGTGTGCAAAAGGCATGAGGAGGTAGGTGAATAATTACAACAGTATTACAGACTCAATCAGGGACATGTTGAAAATGTCAGTGAAGACACCTGCCAGTTGGTCAGCACATGCCCGGAGCACACGTCCTGGTAATCTGTCTGGCCCCGTGGCCTTGTGAATGTTAACCTGTTTAAAGGTCTTACTCACGTCGGCTACGGAGATCGTGATCACACAGTCATCAGGAACAGCTGATGCTGTCATGCATGCCTCAGTGTTGCTTGCCTCGAAGCGAGCAAAGATGTGATTTAGCTTGTCTGGTAGGCTCGTGTAACTGGGCAGCTCGCGGCTGTGCTTCCCTTTGTAGTCTGTAATGGTTTGCAAGCCCTGCCACATCTGACAAGCGTCGGAGCTGGTGCCATCGGAAGAATCCCAGAAAAGATTAATCTGACCACTTTTTTTATAGACTGTCTGTGTGTGTGTGTGTGTCTGTGTGTGTCTGTGTGTGTCTGTGTGTGTGTGTGTGTGTGTGTGTGTGTGTGTGTGTGTGTGTGTGTGTGTGTGTGTGTGTGTGTGTGTGTGTGTGTGTGTGTGTGTGTGTGTGTGTGTGTGTGTGTGTGTGTGTGTGTGTGTGTGTGTGTGTGTGTTACTGTGGGTTTGTCTGTGTGTGTATGTGTGGGTTTGTCTGTGTGTGTGTGTGCGCGTGTGCGTGTGTGTGTGTTTGTGTGCTTAAGTAAGTCAGTAAGCATAAGTAACCTTGCATGAGCCTTGACTTGTACGAGCCGAATAGGCTCAAAGGAGTAGCAGCCTATTTCCTGTGTCTGTAGCATGAGGCAGCTTGATGTACAAGTACACCCACTGGACAGGACGCTAGTCTATTGCAGGTCCCTACCCCCAATCTATGTGTGTGTGTGTGTGTGTGTGTGTGTGTGTGTGTGTGTGTGTGTGTGTGTGTGTGTGTGTGTGTGTGTGTGTGTGTGTGTGTGTGTGTGTGTGTGTGTGTGTGTGTGTGTGTGTGTGTGTGTTAGGTGTACAGTGATATGTGGTCACTGTAAGTCTAAACAGATGGCCACAGTCAGACGGCTGACACCACAGTCGCCTACACTTTGACGACATCATGGTCAGTGTCATGTCTTCCCGCTGCACCTAGCAACATGCCTGGCAACGCTGCTGTCAGTCAGAGGTTGGCATGGCGACTAGACGCAACCGAGCGGGAATGTAGGTCACTTCACGACACACGCACACTCACACACACTCACACTCACACACACTCACAACACACATACACAGCCGACAGCTCAACTATGACAAAATAGAACTGTGTCCACTCCGAGCCTTACCTTTCTGTGGATTTGTCTGTCCCTTTGTCCTTCTGTCTGTCTCTCTGTATCTGTGTCTCACTGTCTGTCTCTTTGTCTGTCTTTTTGTCTGTCTCTGTCCCTTTGCCTGTCTGTCTCTTTTTCTCTGTGTCTCACAGTCTGTCTCTGTCCCTTTGCCTGTCTGTCTCTTTGTCTGTGTCTCACTGTCTGTCTCTTTGTCTGTCTCTTTGTCTGTCTCTGTCCCTTTGTCCTTCTGTCTGTCTCTTTGTCTCTGTGCCTCACTGTCTGTCTCTTTGTCTGTCTTTTTGTCTCTGTCTGTCTCTTTGTCTGTCTCTGTCCGTTTGCCTGTCTGTCTCTTTGTCACTCTGTCTGTCTCTTTGTCTCTGTGTCTCACTGTCTGTCTCTTTGTCTGTCTCTGTCCGTTTGCCTGTCTGTCTCTTTGTCACTCTGTCTGTCTCTGTGGCTGTTGTATAGTTTTGGTACGGTTGGGGTTGCTGGTATTGGTATAAAAAGCCAACCGAGGCCAAGTTTAGTTCATTTTAGCCCACTTTAACCTTTCCTAATATGAGGGCGCCTGTTGGGTCCATCGGGGTCCAGGGGGGTCCAGGGGGGTGTAATCTACTGCACCCCACCTCAGTGTGTTTCTATATAGGGTCTACAAGACACCCATCCCTACCTCCCATTACCCGCTCCCCAATCCCCTCTCCCTAACTCCCATTCCCTGCGCCCCAATCCCCACTCCCTAACTTCCATTCCCCGCTCCCCAATCCCCATTCCCCGCTCCCCAATCCCCACCTCCTGCTCCCCAATCCCCACTCCCTAACTCCCATTCCCCGCTCCCCAATCCCCACTCCCTAACTCCCATTCCCCGCTCCCCAATCCCCACTCCCTAACTCCCATTCCCCGCTCCCCAATCCCCATTCCCCGCTCCCCAATCCCCACTCCCTAACTCCCATTCCCCGCTCCCCACACCCCACTCCCCACTCCCCACTCACCACACCCCATTACCCACTGTCACGGTCATCATAATGAGGAGACCAAGGTGTAGCGTGGTAAGCGTACATCTTCTTTAATAAAGAACGAACACTAAACAAACCTAACAACACAACAAAACAAACTGTGAAGCCAATATGGCTAGTGCAGAACAGGCAACTAAACATAGAATAACAACCCACAACATACCCAAGGAATATGGCTCCCTAAATATGGTCCCCAATCAGAGACAACGATAAACAGCTGCCTCTGATTGAGAACCAATCTAGGCAACCATAGACATATAAACCCCTAGACATACAAAAAACTCTAGACATACAAAAAACCCTAGACAATGCAAAAACGAAACAAACCACCCTTGTCACACCCTGACCTAACCAAAATAATAAAGAAAAGAAAGATAACTAAGGTCAGGGCGTGACACCCACATCCATACTTCAGTAAGCCATCTCTTCTCCACATACTCACATTTCATCTCTGGGATTCATGTGATTACAGAGATCTGTCCACAACACCCTAGCAAAGCTCAAACCTACTTGATGGTAATAGCACTCCCTACTGCCCCTATTGGCTGTTTTTGAATACATTTTCTGATGTCCTCAGGACATGGCTAGATGTCCAATTTCAAAGTCACTTTTGAAAGATCTGCCTGATTTTGCTATCTTTAAAGCGTATTTGCATCTGCTAGTCTGTATTGCCATGGTGTATTCTGATTTCAAGACTGTTATATAATGTGATTACTGGCTACAGTGAAAAGCTGAATGCACACACACACACACACACACACACACACACACACACACACACACACACACACACACACACACACACACACACACACACACACACACACACACACACACACACACACACACACACACACACACACACACACACACACACACACACACACACACACACACACACACACACACACACACACACACACACACACACACACACACACACACACAAGCTGTTTGTGTTGGTAAACGATGTTCGCCTCCCACTCATCCTGGTCCTTCCTGGAAGAGAGCAGCCTGAGGACAAATAACAACTCCTCTCACATCCTCTACATATCTCTCTCCATTTCTCTCTCTCCATTTCTATCTCTCTCTCGTCATCGCTCTCTCTCGTCATCACTCTCTATCCATCTCTCTCTACCTCCCTCTTCTTCTTTGTCTCCCTCCCTCTCTCCTTGCCCCTCTCTCAATAATGTTTGTAATTATTATTTTTTATCTCAATGAAAAGGGGCTAAGTCTGTCTCTCCCTGAATCAATACTTCTGTATCCACCTATTTTCTCTCTGCTCCTCTCAGATCACCATATCTCTCCATTTCCACACTCTCCTCATCTTTCTGTATCTTTTTATCCTAGCTTTTTTTCACATCCACTTGGTTCCTTTTCATAATTTTTTCTAACTGCCCATCTCCATCACACACATCACCTCCATCGCCAATTTTGTATTTCTTTCGACTTCTCTCATCTCTCCATCTTGCTATCGCTAACACACAGCTCCCCTTTAATCTATCCCTTTCTCTCTCTTGACTTCTCTCATCTCTCCATCTTGCTATCGCTAACACACAACTGCCCCTAATCTATCCCTTTCCATCTCTCGACTTCTCTCATGTCTCATCTCTCTATTGCTAACACACAACTGCCCCTAATCTATCCCTTTCTCCATCTCCATACATCTCTCATTTTATCTATTCTCCATCTCCATACATCTCTCATTTTATCTATTCTCCATCTGTCCATCTTATTCACTTTCCTTCTGATCCTTCATACTCTCTTACCCAGTCATCTTTTCCCTCCCTCCCTCCCTCCCTCCCTCCCTCCCTCCCTCCCTCCCTCCCTCCCTCCCTCCCTCCCTCCCTCCCTCCCTCCCTCCCTCCCTCCCTCCCTCCCTCCCTCCCTCCCTCCCTCCCTCCCTCCCTCCCTATCTGTCCTTTCCTCTATCCTAGGTATCCCTAACCTTATCCCTGTCTCTGTTTCTGACACCATATTTGATTTTAGACACTGTTCCTGGCCAGCTGCCATCCAGAGAGAGAGGTGTTGTGTATGTGTTTGTGTGTTTGTGGCCTAAATCACAAGACAGACACAGAGAGCCCTCCTCCAGCCAACCCTGTCTCTAGTTGGGTGTGGGGTTCTGTTGTCTATGATTGTTTCTGTTTGTCTGTGAGAATGACAGTGTTGGTGTCATTTGTAGCCTGTATTTAAATGTGTCTCAGAACTCCAAATAATAGCAGCACTTTCTCGGTTACCTTGGAAGTACAGTCTACAGACTGGAAGACAGATGGATAGCAGTGTGGGCCCCATTGACCTTCCCTGACTCCTCACCTCTTCATCCCCTCTCTTCCACCAAAGGCACCCTTCCCCATTCAAGTCCAAATCCATCCTTTCATCTCTCTTTTCTCCTCCTTCTTAGTCCTCCCACCACTCCACATTACCCTTCCCTTTCTTTTCCCTGCATCTCTGCTCTCCATATCTCAGTCCCTCACCGATCCATGTGCTGTATTCCCTACCTGTACTCCCCCCTTCGCATTCCCCCTGTCTCCTCCATCCCCTCACCCATATCCCCTCTCCCCATCTCATCCTCCATCCCCTCTCCCCATCTCATCCTCCATCCCATCACCCACATCCCCTCTCCCCATCTCATCCTCCATCCCCTCTCCCCATCTCATCCTCCATCCCCTCTCCCCATCTCATCCTCCATCCCTCTCCCCATCTCATCCTCCATCCCTCTCCCCTCCCCATCTCATCCTCCCATCCACTCTCCCCATCTCATCCTCCCATCCCCTCACCCACATCCCCTCTCCCCATCTCATCCTCCATCCCCTCTCCCCATCTCATCCTCCCATCCCCTCACCCACATCCCCTCTCCCCATCTCATCCTCCCATCCACTCTCCCCATCTCATCCTCCCATCCACTCACCCACATCCCCTCTCCCCATCTCATCCTCCATCCACTCTCCCCATCTCATCCTCCCATCCACTCATCCCACATCCCCTCTCCCCATCTCATCCTCCCATCCACTCTCCCCATCTCATCCTCCATCCCCTCTCCCCATCTCATCCTCCCATCCCCTCTCCCCATCTCATCCTCCCATCCACTCTCCCCATCTCATCCTCCCATCCATCCTCTCTCCCATCATCCTCCATCCCCCTCTCCCCATCTCATCCTCCATCCCTCTCCCCATCTCATCCTCCATCCACTCTCCCCATCTCATCCTCCCATCCACTCTCCCCATCTCATCCTCCCATCCACTCTCCCCATCTCATCCTCCATCCACTCTCCCCATCTCATCCTCCCATCCATCCATCCCCTCTCCCCATCTCATCCTCCCATCCACTCTCCCCATCTCATCCTCCCATCCCTCTCCCCATCTCATCCTCCATCCCTCTCCCCATCTCATCCTCCCATCCCCTCTCCCCATCTCATCCTCCCATCCACTCTCCATCCATCTCCATCCTCCATCCCCTCCCCATCTCATCCTCCCATCCCCTCTCCCCATCTCATCCTCCCATCCACTCTCCCCATCTCATCCTCCCATCCACTCTCCCCATCTCATCCTCCCATCCACTCTCCCCATCTCATCCTCCCATCCCCTCTCCCCATCTCATCCTCCATCCCTCCCCATCTCATCCTCCCATCCACTCACCCATCCCTCTCCCCATCTCATCCTCCCATCCACTCTCCCCATCTCATCCTCCATCCCCTCTCCCCAACTCATCCTCCCATCCACTCTCCCCATCTCATCCTCCCATCCCCTCTCCCCATCTCATCCTCCATCCCCTCTCCCCATCTCATCCTCCATCCCCTCTCCCATTCTCATCCTCCCATCCACTCTCCCCATCTCATCCTCCCATCCACTCTCCCCATCTCATCCTCCATCCCCTCTCCCCATCTCATCCTCCCATCCACTCTCCCCATCTCATCATCCATCCCCATCTCCCCATCTCATCCTCCCATCCACTCTCCCCATCTCATCCTCCATCCCCATCTCTCCCCCATCTCTCCCCATCTCATCCTCTCCATCCCCTCTCCATCCATCTCATCCTCCATCTCCCTCCATCCCCATCTCATCCTCCCATCCACTCTCCCCATCCCCTCTCCTCATCTCATCCTCCCATACACTCTCGCCATCTCATCCTCCCATCCCCTCTCCTCATCTCATCCTCCCATCTCCTCTCCCCATCTCATCCTCCCATCCCCTCTCCCCATCTCATCCTTCCATCTACTCTCCCCATCTCATCCTCCCATCCCCTCTCCTCATCTCATCCTCCATCCCCTCTCCCCATCTCATCCTCCCATCCACTCTCCCCATCCCCTCTCCTCATCTCATCGTCCCATCCACTCTCCCCATCTCATCCTCCCATACACTCTCGCCATCTCATCCTCCTATCCCCTCTCCTCATCTCATCCTCCCATCCCCTCTCCCCAACTCATCCTCCCATCCCCTCTCCCCATCTCATCCTCCCATCCACTCTCCCCATCTCATCCTCCATCCCCTCTCCTCATCTCATCCTCCCATCCACTCTCCCCATCTCATCCTCCCATCCACTCACCCACATCCCCTCTCCCCATCTCATCCTCCCATCCCCTCTCCCCATCTCATCCTCCCATCCACTCTCCCCATCTCATCCTCCCATCCACTCTCCCCATCTCATCCTCCCATCCACTCACCCACATCCCCTCTCCCCATCTCATCCTCCCATCCCCTCTCCTCATCTCATCCTCCCATCCACTCTCCCCATCTCATCCACCCATCCTCTCACCCACAACCCCTCTCCCCATCTCATCCTCCCATCCCCTCTCCCCATCTCATCCTCCCATCCACTCTCCCCATCTCATCCTCCCATCCACTCACCCACATCCCTCCCCATCCCATCCCCTCCTCATCCATCTCATCCTCCCATCCCCTCTCCTCATCTCATCCTCCCATCCACTCTCCCCATCTCATCCTCCCATCCACTCACCCACATCCCCTATCCCCATCTCATCCTCCCATCCCCCTCTCTTCATCTCATCCTCCCATCCACTCTCCCATCTCATCCTCCCATCCACTCTCCCACATCTCATCCTCCCTCCCCATCTCATCCTCCCATCCCCTCTCCTCATCTCATCCTCCCATCCCCTCTCCCCATCTCATCCTCCCATCCACTCTCCCCCATCTCATCCTCCCATCCCCTCTCCCCATCTCATCCTCCCATCCACTCTCCCCATCTCATCCTCCCATCCCCTCTCCTCATCTCATCCTCCCATCCACTCTCCCCATCTCATCCTCCCATCCCCTCTCCCCATCTCATCCTCCCATCCACTCTCCCCCCTCCCATCTCTCCTCATCTCATCCTCCCATCTCTCCCCATCTCATCCTCCCATCCACTCTCCCCATCTCATCCCCCATCCACTCTCCCATCTCATCTCCCATCCCCTCTCCCCATCTCATCCTCCCATCCACTCTCCCCATCTCATCCTCCCATCCCCTCTCATCTTATCCTCCCATCCACTCTCCCCATCCCCCATCTCATCCCCTCTCCCCATCTCATCCTCCCATCCTCCCCATCCCCTCCCCATCTCATCCTCCCATCCCCCATCTCATCCTCCCCCATCTCCCATCCCCATCCTCCTCCCATCCACTTTCCCCATTTCATCCTCCCATCCCCTCTCCCCATCTCATCCTCCCATCCACTCTCCCCATCTCATCCTCCCATCCCCTCTCCTCATCTCATCCTCCCATCCACTCTCCCCATCTCATCCTCTATCTCCTCTCCCCATCTCATCCTCCCATCCACTCTCCCCATCTCATCCTCCCATCCCCTCTCCTCATCTCATCCTCCCATCCACTCTCCCCATCTCATCCTCCCATCCCCTCTCCCCATCTTATCCTCCCATCCACTCTCCCCATCTCATCCTCCCATCCCCTCTCCTCATCTCATCCTCCCATCCACTCACCCACATCCCCTCTCCCCATCTCATCCTCCCATCCACTCTCCCCATCCCCTCTCCCCCATCTCATCCTCCCATCCACTCTCCCCCATCTCATCCTCCCATCCCCTCTCCCCATCTCATCATCCTCCCATCCCCTCTCCCCATCTCATCCTCCCATCCACTTTCCCCATTTCATCCTCCCATCCCCTCTCCCCATCTCATCCTCCATCTCCTCTCTCCAGCTCATCCTCCCATCCCCTCTCCTCATCTCATCCTCCCATCCACTCTCCCCATCTCATCCTCCCATCCACTCTCCCCATCTCATCCTCCATCCCCTCTCCCCATCTCATCCTCCCATCCACTCTCCCCATCTCATCCTCCCATCCACTCTCCCCATCCCCTCTCCCCCATCTCATCCTCCCACCCACTCTCCCCATCTCATCCTCCCATCCACTCTCCCCATCCCCTCTCCCCATCTCATCCTCCCATCCACTCACCCACATCCCCTCTCCCCATCTCATCCTCCATCCCCTCTCCCCATCTCATCCTCCCATCCCCTCGCCCCATCTCATCCTCCCATCCCCTCTCCCCCATCTCATCCTCCCATCCACTCTCCCCATCCCATCTCCCCCATCTCATCCCCCTCTATCACATCCTCCTCTACACTGCCTCCTCATCCTTCATCTCTACTCCCCTTCACTTCTCCCCTTCTCTCCCTCCTCCACCTATCTCCCTATCCCCACCCCCCACACATACCTCCCCCATCTCTCCCCCTCTGCCCTCCCCCACCTCTCACCCTCTCCCTTTCTCCTCCCTACTCTTCAGCCTGCTCACGTACATCCCTGTTTCTACTGATGAGGCTTCCATTAACCATGGCATTAGCATCATCGCTCACAGCTAATGCTCTCCCTCCTCTGTAATTCTGCCACTAATGAAGCTGTCAATGCTGATCTATCTATCCCTGTGGATGGGGGAGAGGGGGGGGGGGTAGGTAATGGGGAGAGAGGGAGGTAGAGTTAACTTACTACGACTGTGAAATGTGGTTGTCTAAGATGAATGCACTAAGTGTAAGTCGCTCTGGATTAGAATGTCTGCTAAAGTACTAAATTGTCAAATTAAATGGGGTGAGAGATGCAGAAGAGAGAGAGGTGGAGGGGGAGATAGAGAGGGGGAGAGATAGAGAGGGAGGAGAGTGGTGGAGATAGAGAGGGAGGAGAGGGGGAGATAGAGAGGGAGGTGGAGGGGGAGATAAAGAGGGGGAGAATGGTGGAGGGGGAGATAGAGGGAGGAGTGGGGGAGATAGAGAGGGAGGAGAGGGGGAAGAGAGATGCAAGCGAGAGAGAGCAGAGATCTGTTTGTTTGTGGCTGAAATGAAAATAGAGTAAGTCATTACGTGATAAGTCATGGTCGTAGCACCAGGGCTGAGTAATGGGACAGCTAGGATATTACTACTAGAGCCACATATAAAGTTAAGAGCCAGAGATATAAAAAGAGGCAAACTTGATTGAGACTGTGAGAAGCATTTTTTTGAGAGAAAAACACTGGCACCTGGGCAGATTAAAAGTTATTTTCAAAGGGGGATTGAGTCAGATAACAACACTGAAAGATGGTTAGTATTAGGAGCAAGATCATGGCGTAAATATAGACAGTTTCATCATTTATTCCTTCTAGTTATTTTATTCCCTTTCGAGAAGAGCACCGTTTTATTGGTGCTAAATATGGAATTTCAATGAGCAGAAATGAGCAGAAATGTTGACAGAGTAACTTCCAGAAGGTTTCCATTCTATAAAACCAGTTATTTTCATGGAACATGTTATAATCCTGGTTTGAGTGTCATGGAACATGTTATTAACCTAGTTAGAGTGTTATTGTCATGGAACATGTTATAAACCTGGTTTGAGTGTTATTGTCATGGAACATGTTATAAACCTAGTGAGAGTGTTATTGTCATGGAACATGTTATTAACCTAGTTAGAGTGTTATTGTCATGGAACATGTTATAAACCTAGTTAGAGTGTTATTGTCATGGAACATGTTGTAATCCTGGTTTGAGTGTTATTGTCATGGAACATGTTATTAACCTGGTTTGAGTGTTATTGTCATGGAACATGTTATAATCCTAGTTAGAGTGTCATGGAACATGTTATAAACCTAGTTAGAGTGTCATGGAACATGTTATAAACCTAGTTAGAGTGTTATTGTCATGGAACATGTTATAATCCTGGTTTGAGTGTTATTGTCATGGAACATGTTATTAACCTGGTTTGAGTGTTATTGTCATGGAACATGTTATTAACCTGGTTTGAGTGTTATTGTCATGGAACATGTTATAAACCTAGTTAGAGTGTTATTGTCATGGAACATGTTATTAACCTGGTTTGAGTGTTATTGTCATGGAACATGTTATAAACCTAGTTAGAGTGTTATTGTCATGGAACATGTTATTAACCTAGTTAGAGTGTTATTGTCATGGAACATGTTATTAACCTGGTTAGAATGTTATTGTCATGGAACATGTTATAAACCTAGTTAGAGTGTTATTGTCATGGAACATGTTATAAACCTAGTTAGAATGTTATTGTCATGGAACATGTTATAAACCTAGTTAGAGTGCTATTGTCATGGAACATGTTATAAACCTAGTTAGAGTGTTGTTGTCATGGAAATGTTATAAACCTAGTTAGAGTGTCATTGTCATGGAACATGTTATAAACCTAGTTAGAGTGTTATTGTCATGGAACATGTTATAAACCTAGTTAGAGTGTTGTTGTCATGGAACATGTTATAATCCTAGTTAGAGTGTTATTGTCATGGAACATGCTATAAACCTAGGTAGAGTGTCATTGTCATGGAACATGTTATAATCCTAGTTAGAGTGTTATTGTCATGGAACATGTTATTAACCTAGTTAGAGTGTTATTGTCATGGAACATGTTATTAACCTAGTTAGAGTGTCATTGTCATGGAACATGTTATAATCCTAGTTAGAGTGTTATTGTCATGGAACATGCTATAAACCTAGTTAGAGTGTTATTGTCATGGAACATGCTATAAACCTAGTTAGAGTGTTATTGTCATGGAACATGTTATTAACCTGGTTTGAGTGTTATTGTCATGGAACATGTTATAAACCTAGTTAGAGTGTCATGGAACATGTTATAAACCTAGTTAGAGTGTTATTGTCATGGAACATGTTATAAACCTAGTTAGAATGTTATTGTCATGGAACATGTTATAAACCTAGTTAGAGTGTTATTGTCATGGAACATGTTATAAACCTAGTTAGAGTGTTGTTGTCATGGAAATGTTATAAACCTAGTTAGAGTGTCATTGTCATGGAACATGTTATAATCCTAGTTAGAGTGTCATTGTCATGGAACATGCTATAAACCTAGTTAGAGTGTCATTGTCATGGAACATGTTATAAACCTAGTTAGAGTGTTGTTGTCATGGAAATGTTATAAACCTAGTTAGAGTGTCATTGTCATGGAACATGTTATAATCCTAGTTAGAGTGTTATTGTCATGGAACATGCTATAAACCTAGTTAGAGTGTCATTGTCATGGAACATGTTATAAACCTAGTTAGAGTGTTATTGTCATGGAACATGTTATAAACCTAGTTAGAATGTTATTGTCATGGAACATGTTATAAACCTAGTTAGAGTGTTATTGTCATGGAACATGTTATAAACCTAGTTAGAATGTTATTGTCATGGAACATGTTATAAACCTAGTTAGAGTGTTATTGTCATGGAACATGTTATAATCCTAGTTAGAGTGTTGTTGTCATGGAAATGTTATAAACCTAGTTAGAGTGTCATTGTCATGGAACATGTTATAATCCTAGTTAGAGTGTTATTGTCATGGAACATGCTATAACCCTAGTTAGAGTGTCATGGAACATGTTATAAACCTAGTTAGAGTGTTATTGTCATGGAACATGTTATAATCCTGGTTTGAGTGTTATTGTCATGGAACATGTTATAATCCTGGTTTGAGTGTTATTGTCATGGAACATGTTATTAACCTGGTTTGAGTGTTATTGTCATGGAACATGTTATAAACCTAGTTAGAGTGTCATGGAACATGTTATAAACCTAGTTAGAGTGTTATTGTCATGGAACATGTTATAAACCTAGTTAGAATGTTATTGTCATGGAACATGTTATAAACCTAGTTAGAGTGTTATTGTCATGGAACATGTTATAAACCTAGTTAGAATGTTATTGTCATGGAACATGTTATAAACCTAGTTAGAGTGTTATTGTCATGGAACATGTTATAAACCTAGTTAGAGTGTTGTTGTCATGGAAATGTTATAAACCTAGTTAGAGTGTCATTGTCATGGAACATGTTATAATCCTAGTTAGAGTGTTATTGTCATGGAACATGCTATAAACCTAGTTAGAGTGTCATTGTCATGGAACATGTTATAAACCTAGTTAGAATGTTATTGTCATGGAACATGTTATAAACCTAGTTAGAGTGTTATTGTCATGGAACATGTTATAAACCTAGTTAGAATGTTATTGTCATGGAACATGTTATAAACCTAGTTAGAGTGTTATTGTCATGGAACATGTTATAATCCTAGTTAGAGTGTTGTTGTCATGGAAATGTTATAAACCTAGTTAGAGTGTCATTGTCATGGAACATGTTATAATCCTAGTTAGAGTGTTATTGTCATGGAACATGCTATAAACCTAGTTAGAGTGTTATTGTCATGGAACATGTTATAATCCTAGTTAGAGTGTTATTGTCATGGAACATGCTATAAACCTAGTTAGAGTGTCATGGAACATGTTATAATCCTAGTTAGAGTGTTATTGTCATGGAACATGTTATAATACTAGTTAGAGTGTTGTTGTCATGGAATATGTTATAAACCTATTTAGAGTATTATTTTCGTGGAACATGTCACAATACTATTTAGAGTGTCAAGACACATGTTATAAACTTAGAGTGTAACCTAGTTAGAGTGTCATTGTCATGGAACATGTAATCCTAGTTAGAGTGTCATGGAACATGTTATAATCCTAGTTAGTGTAACAGCGTTAGTCTGTTGAAGAAAGAGAGTTGGACCTAAATGCAGCGTGTTGGTTACTCATGACTTTAATGAATGAAATGAGGGTACATGAAATAACTGAAAGACGAAAACAACAAACGGAACGTGAACCTATTACAGCCTATCTGGTGAAACTACACAAAGACAGGAACAATCACCCACGAAATACAAAGCGAAACTAAGGCCGCCTAAATACAGTTCCCAATCCAAGACAACGAGAATCACCTGACTCTGATTAGGAATCGCCTCGGGCAGCCAAGCCTATACCACACCCCTAATCAGCCGCGATCCCAAATAATACAAACCCCAATACGAAAACAACATATAAACCCATGTCACACCCTGGCCTACCCAAACATATAACAAGAACACAAAATACAATGACCAAGGCGTGACAGAACCCCCCCCCCTAAGGTGCGGACTCCCGGACGCACCTCAAACCATAGGGAGGGTCCGGTGGGCGTCTGTCTATGGTGGCGGCTCCGGCTCGGGATGTGGACCCCACTCCATTAATGTCCTTGTTCCTCCCCTTCGCGTCCTGGGATAATCCACCCTCTCCGCCGACCATGGCCTAATAGTCCTCACCCAGATCCCCACATAACTGAGGAGCAGCTCGTGACTGAGGGGCAGCTCGGGACAGAGGGGCAGCTCGGGACAGAGGGGCAGCTCGGGACAGAGGGGCAGCTCGGGACAGAGGGGCAGCTCGGGACAGAGGGGCAGCTCGGGACAGAGCGGCAGCTCGGGACAGAGGGGCAGCTCGGGACAGGGTCAGCCCGGGACTGAGGGGCAGCCCAGTACTGAGAGGAAGCCCAGTACTGAGAGGAAGCCCAGTACTGAGATGAAGCTCAGGCAGGTAGTAGGCTCCGGTAAATCCTGGCTGGCTGGCGGAACTGGAAGATTCAGGTTGACAAGCAGATTTGGAAGATTCTGGTTGTCTGGCAGATCTGGAAGAGACTGGTTGTCTGGCAGATCTGGAAGAGACTGGTTGTCGGGCAGATCTGGAAGAGACTGGTTGTCGGGCAGATCTGGAAGAGACTGGTTGTCTGGCAGATCTGGAAGAGACTGGTTGTCTGGCAGATCTGGAAGAGACTGGTTGTCTGGCAGAACTGGAAGAGACTGGTTGTCTGGCAGATCTGGAAGAGACTGGTTGTCTGGCGGTGCTGGGCTGACTGGCGGCACTGGTGGCGCTGGGCAGACTGGGAGCACTGGCGGCGCTGGGCAGACTGGCGGCGCTGGGCAGACTGGGAGCACTGGCGGCGCTGGGCAGACTGGGAGCACTGGCGGCGCTGGGCAGACGGGAGACTCCGGCAGCGCAGGAGAGGAGAAAGGCTCTGGCTGCGCTAAACAGGCGGGAGACTCCGACAGCGCAGGAGAGGAGAAAAGCGCTGGCTGCGCTGAACAGGCGAGGCGCACTGGAGGCCTGGTGCGTGGTGCTGGAACTGGTGGTACTGGATCGAGGACACGCACAGGAAGCCTGGTGCGGGGAGCTGCTACCGGAGGACTGGTGTGTGGAGGTGGCTCTGGATAGACCGGACCGTGCAGGCGCACTGGAGCTCTTGAGCACCGAGCCTGCCCAAGCTTACCTGGCTCGATTCCCACTCTAGCCCGGCCAATAGGAAGGGCTGGTATGTGCCGCACCGGGCTATGCTCCCGCACTGAAAACACTGTGCGCTCCATAGCATAACACGGTGCCTGCCCGGTCTCTCTAGCCCAACGTTGAGCACAGGGAGTTTGCACAGGTCTCCTACCTGGCATAACCATACTCCCTTCTAGCTCCCCCCCAATAATTTTTCGGGGCTGCTTTTCGGGTTTCCTTGCCAACCGTGTTCCATGCTGCCTCCTCACACCAGCGCCTCTCCGCTTTAACCGCTTCTATTTCTTACTTGGGACGGCGATATTCTCCAGGCTGAGCCCAGGGTCCTTTACCGTCTAATTCCTCCGCCCATGTCCAATTCTCCAAGTGGTGCAGCCTCTCCCACTGCAACTGCTCTTCACGATTAACAGGGAGAGTTGGCTCAGGTCTGAACCCTGACTCAGCCACTCTCTCTCTGCGCCCTCCCCCAATAAATAATTGGGGGTTACTTTCGGTTTTCGCTCTGCGTCGCCGTGTTTTCCTTTTTGACTCCATTCGCCTGTAGCCCTCTTCGCACTGCTGAAGCGAATCCCAGGCGGGCGCCTGTACTCTCTCTGGGTCGGCCGCCCACCTGTCGATTTCTTCCCACGTCGTATACTCCATGCCTCTACCGTCCATAACGTCCTCCTTTCGCTCCTGCCAGTTTACACACTGCTCGGTCCGTGAGTGGTGGGTGATTCTGTAACGGCGTTAGTCTGTTGAAGAAAGAGAGTCGGACCGAAATGCAGCGTGTTGGTTACTCATGACTTTAATGAAAGAAATGACGGTACATGAAATAACTGAAAGACGAAAACAACAAACGGAACGTGAACCTATTACAGCCTATCTGGTGAAACTACACAAAGACAGGAACAATCACCCACGAAATACAAAGCGAAACTAAGGCTGCCTAAATACGGTTCCCAATCCAAGACAACGAGAATCACCTGACTCTGATTAGGAATCGCCTCAGGCAGCCAAGCCTATACCACACCCCTAATCAGCCGCGATCCCAAATAATACAAACCCCAATACGAAAACAACATATAAACCCATGTCACACCCTGGCCTACCCAAACATATAACAAAAACACAAAATACAATGACCAAGGCGTGACAGTTAGAGTGTTATTGTCATGGAACATGTTATAAACCTAGTTAGAGTGTTATTGTCATGGCATGGAACATGTTATAAACCTAGTTAGAGTGTTATTGTCATGGAACATGTTATAATTCTAGTTAGAGTGTCATGGAACATGTTATAATCCTAGTTAGTGTCATGACACATGTTATAATCCTAGTTAGAGTGTCATGGAACATGTTATAATCCTAGTTAGAGTGTCATGACACATGTTATAATCCTAGTTAGAGTGTTATGGAACATGTTATAATCCTAGTTAGAGTGTCATGACACATGTTATAATCCTAGTTAGAGTGTCATGGAACATGTTATAAACCTAATTTGAGTGTTATTGTCATGGAACATGTTATAATCCTAGTTAGAGTGTCATGGAACATGTTATAATCCTAGTTAGAGTGTCATGACACATGTTATAATCCTAGTTAGAGTGTCATGACACATGTTATAAAACTAGTTAGAGTGCAATTGTCATGGAACATGTTATAAACCTAATTAGAGTGTTATTGTCATGGAACATGTTATAAACCTAGTTAGAGTGTCATGGAACATGTTATAAACCTAATTAGAGTGTTATTGTCATGGAACATGTTATAAACCTAGTTAGAGTGTATTGGAACATGTTATAAACCTAATTAGAGTGTTATTGTCATGGAACATGTTCTAATACTAGTTAGAGTGTCATGGAACATGCTATAAACCTAGTTAGAGTGTTATTGTCATGGAACATGCTATAAACCTAGTTAGAGTGTTATTGTCATGGAACATGCTATAAACCTAGTTAGAGTGTTATTGTCATGGCATGGAACATGTTATAAACCTAGTTAGAGTGTTATTGTCATGGAACATGTTATAAACCTAGTTAGAGTGTTATTGTCATGGCATGGAACATGTTATAAACCTAGTTAGAGTGTTATTGTCATGGAACATGTTATAAACCTAGTTAGAGTGTTATTGTCATGGAACATGCTATAAACCTAGTTAGAGTGTTATTGTCATGGCATGGAACATGTTATAAACCTAGTTAGAGTGTTATTGTCATGGCATGGAACATGTTATAAACCTAGTTAGAGTGTTATTGTCATGGAACATGTTATAAACCTAGTTAGAGTGTTATTGTCATGGCATGGAACATGTTATAAACCTAGTTAGAGTGTTATTGTCATGGAACATGCTATAAACCTAGTTAGAGTGTTATTATCATGGAACATGTTATAAACCTAGTTAGAGTGTTATTGTCATGGAACATGTTATAAACCTAGTTAGAGTGTTATTGTCATGGAACATGTTATAAACCTAGTTAGAGTGTTATTGTCATGGCATGGAACATGTTATAAACCTAGTTAGAGTGTTATTATCATGGAACATGTTATAAACCTAGTTAGAGTGTTATTGTCATGGAACATGTTATAAACCTAGTTAGAGTGTTATTGTCATGGAACATGTTATAAACCTAGTTAGAGTGTTATTGTCATGGAACATGTTATAAACCTAGTTAGAGTGTTATTGTCATGGCATGGAACATGTTATAGTCCTAGTTAGAGTGTCATGGAACATGTTATAAACCTAGTTAGAGTGTTATTGTCATGGAACATGTTATAAACCTAGTTAGAGTGTTATTGTCATGGAACATGTTCATCTATGGTGTGTGACTTCACAGCAGACATCTATGGTGTGTGACTTTACAGCAGACATCTATGGTGTGTGACTTCACAGCAGACATCTATGGTGTGTGACTTTACAGCAGACATCTATGGTGTGTGACTTTACAGCAGACATCTATGGTGTGTGACTTTACAGCAGACATCTATGGTGTGTGACTTTACAGCAGACATCTATGGTGTGTGACTTTACAGCAGACATCTATGGTGTGTGACTTTACAGCAGACATCTATGGTGTGTGACTTTACAGCAGACATCTATGGTGTGTGACTTTACAGCAGACATCTATGGTGTGTCACTTCACAGCTGAAATCTATGGTGAATGTAAGACTTTACAGTAGCCAGCTTTAGTGTGTGTGTGACTTTACAGTAGCCAGCTTTAGTGTGTGTGTGACTTTACAGTAGTCAGCTTTCGTGTGTGTGTGACTTTACAGTAGCCAGCTTTAGTGTGTGTGTGACTTTACAGTACCCAGCTTTAATGTGTGTGTGACTTTACAGTACCCAGCTTTAGTGTGTGTGTGACTTTACAGTACCCAGCTTTAGTGTGTGTGTGACTTTACAGTACCCAGCTTTAGTGTGTGTGTGTGACTTTACAGTACCCAGCTTTAATGTGTGTGTGACTTTACAGTACCCAGCTTTAGTGTGTGTGTGACTTTACAGTACCCAGCTTTAGTGTGTGTGTGACTTTACAGTACCCAGCTTTAGTGTGTGTGTGACTTTACAGTAGTCCGCTATAGTGTGTGTGTGATTTTACAGCTTTAGTGTGTGTGTGACTTTACAGTACC